>NC_048222.1:536510-630601 GCF_002007445.2 Ailuropoda melanoleuca
GGCTCCGGAGCGACCTTCCGCGCGGCCGCCCGGCTGCGGGGCCCAGGCGTCGTGAGGCCCGCGGCGGCCTCGGTCACGTCGGGGTTCGGCGTAGCGGGTCCCGTGCTGCGCGGCGCGCGGTTCTGCGCCGGGCGCGGTTCCGGTCTGCTCGGAGCGCGGCTGCCCGTCCCGGGGACTCGCTCCGGTGACGCCGTGTTGTCCCGGACACAAGTCGTCGTCCGCGGCTGCCGTCGTTCTGTGTCCACGACGACTTCCCGGACTCAGCGCGGGGGCGGCGCGCAAGGCAAGCGGCCCACCTGCCCAGACCCCGGGCGCAGAGAGCGGCGCGCTGAGCTTCGGGGCTCAGGATGGCCGCCGCCTCCGGGCTCCTCCCGGGCCTGGCTGGCCGGGCTGCAGGGGAACACGCGGAGATTATCAGAGTGAAGGTTAAAGAAGACCACGTGTGGGATCAGGAGTCCTGCCCACAGAAGAACGTGTCTCACACCCGGGAGCTCTGCCGTCTGCGCTTCCGGCGGTTCTGCTACCAGGAGACTCCCGGGCCCCGCGAGGCGCTGAGCCGGCTCCGGGAGCTGTGCCGACGCTGGCTGCGGCCCGAGACCCACAGCAAGGAGCAGATCGTGGAGCTGCTGGTGCTGGAGCAGTTCCTGACCATCCTGCCCGAGGAGCTGCAGGCCTGGGTGCGGGAGCAGCAGCCGGAGAGCGGGGAGGACGCGGTAACTGCGCTGGAGGATCTGGAGAGGGAGCTGGATGAGCCTCGACAGCAGGTGAGACCTTGCAGGTGCCAGTCTCCCTGGGGAATTTGAGTGCATGGGTCCAAGGTGGTGCGTGCGGTGAACTTCACGCTGGTGGCTGCGGACTCAGGTTTGGGGCGTCACCATTTGACCTCCGGTGCAGAGGAATGCATTCATGCAGTGGGATGACAGTGTTGATGTTAAGTGATAGCGGATCCAGGAAGTCGATTTAACCAAATGGGAAACCTTGGTCCAACGCTTACCGGTAGAAAATATATTTATTTAGTGACTGTGAGGTTAAAGTAGCTGTGTCTTCTTAGGATGCCCAGTACCTTAACCATATGTGAAAACTAATCAGTATAAGAATGTAAGGAGTACCTTCTAGGAGACACAAATAGAGAAGTAGCCAAATGTAATAGAAATAATCGGGAAAGGGTGAATGATGGGATTTGGATTCCGTAATAGGCCCTGTCACTAATGAGCTCTGTAACCTTGGACATATCACACCTTCTCTGGGCTTTAATGTCTTCATCTGTACAACAAAGAGATTCATTGCATCGTTTTCTAGATACTTCCCAGTACTTGGAGTTGTTGGTATGGGAAGTGTATTGAGCCTAGTATTTGGTCTTTCACCATCACACTAGAGATTATTTTTAAGAGAGTATACTTGCCTTCTAGGACAGTGATTTTAGACCATTATGGATGTTGCCAAACACTCTTACGTTTCTATAATGATAGTATCCGTACACTTACCTGAATCCTTAAAATATGAACATATTATATATATAGTCTGATCTGTTAAAACACATTTTTCTGAAATGCACATCTTTCATATGAGACTGATAAATAGGGACATGAGTCTATGATGCTGAAATTGACTCATACGTGAAGTTGACCAGCACGTGGATGTTCTGGGCCACCAGGTAAGAGCAGCTTAGTGGAAAGCATCTGACGATAGTGGAATGCAGCGCGTGGTGAAGACAGACAGTGTTGTGCCAAATGCCCATTAACCTCCACGCCCTTCCTCTGGGCTCTCTAGGCCACACGCTCTGTTTTGGAGATGCTCATTTGCAGGGTTCCCTCCCATCTTTGTGCATTTTTTGTTAAAATTTTTTGTGTTCCAGAAAATGAGCAAGCACAGGAGTTTACAAGTGCCACAGGAGCATGCTGGTGATAAAATTTCTGCTACTGAGCGTAAAAGAAGAAAAGCTTTAACAATTGAAGAAAAGCTCGAAATTATAAAACGCTATGAAGAAAATGGAAGAACCTGTGACACTGATGGATGTGAAGGAGTCAGCTTTGCATTCGGTTCGAGACTGCGCTGGGAAAACGAAGGGGAGTTACGTTGCTGGGCCAGTGCCAGTGCACAGGGTTGTTAGAACAAGACATGAGGAAATGGAGGACGTGGAACATCTGTTAAGTGTGTGGACTGAGGACCAAACACGGAAGCAGTCAGAGGCAGCCTTTCTCAGAATAAAGAGAAGGTCTTCATGGTATGTGAACACTTTAAAATAAAAGCTGGAAGTCCTGCAGAAGTGCCTTCATTTAGTGCAAGTAGTGTCTGCACAGTGACTTCAAGAACTGCCATGCCTTCTGCGGCGTTAAGCCCTCCAGTGAGGCTGTGAGTGCAGATGGAAGAAGTGTAGACGGTTCTCCCAGTGTTACGAAATTTGACTGATGAAGAAGGCTGTACCTGGGATCAGATTTTTAATTTTGATGAAACAGTGTCTGTTGGAAGCAGATTCTCTCAAGAGCCTGTATCTCGAAGGAAGAAACACACACTCGAGGGCTGAAGGCTACAGAAGATTGTCTGGTGTGATGCTGGGTGGAAATGCCCGTGAGGGTGTAAAGCTAAAGCCTGTTGTGATTCATCACTTTGCCCACAAGCTTTGAAAGGACTTGCAAGGACTAGCTTGCTATAGTTCTAGCAAGAGAGGCTGCAAAACGGGGCAGGTACTTGTTGATCTTTTAGGTGATTTTTTTTTTTTAAGATTTTATTTATTTATTTGACAGAGATAGAGACAGCCAGTGAGAGAGGGAACACAAGCAGGGGGAGTGGGAGAGGAAGAAGCAGGTTCATAGCGGAGGAGCCTGATGTGGGGCTCGATCCCATAACCGGGATCACGCCCTGAGCCGAAGGCAGACGCTTAACCGCTGTGCCACCCAGGCGCCCCTAGGTGATGTTTTTGTAGGTGATCTAAAAAAGTAATTGCAAGAGGGAAAATTTGTCTTTTAAAATTCTTTTAATTCTCAAGAATTATAAGCCATCCAAGCCATCCTCCAGCAGTTGCTAAGCTTTCTTCAAATATTAAAGTTCTCTTTTCCCTTCCTAATACAACTTCTTTTCTCCAGCCCCTTGATCAGGGTGTGTTATCAGCCTTTAAAGCTCATTACTTAAGGGGAATGTTCAAGATGTTTACTGCACCTACAGTGTGTGCATTCTGGAATCAATTCAGCATTAAACTTGCCATTGATATTATTGTAGAGGTTTGGAATGATGTCATGAAAGCCTGCTTGCTTGGAGTGTACATTCTCCCTGATTTAGTTCATGATTCTGAAGGCCCTGAACCCTCATGAGAGCTGCCCCAAGCAGAGCAAGCTGTGTTGCTCAGCAGAGGAGGCTGAATCTGAGAAGTTGGGAGCAAGGATATTGGGGAGCTGCTGCAGTCCCGCGCAGACGAGCTCTTCACGTAAGAGCTGCAACAGGTAGTCGCTCAGGCACAAATGGAAGGTGTGGGAGAAGCTACCCTGAAAGAGTTTACTTCCCCGTCACTTTCTGCTTTAGGTGCGCTGGAGAAGGAGTGCCAATGGGCCAGACATAATGCAGAACGCGGTGGGATCGCACTTCTGCGTAAGGTCCTATTTGGAGCCATAGAAGCTGCTGCTTTGTAGGAAGATATTTATGCAGCAAAAACTGGGTATCTTTTTATGTCCGTGCCAAAGAAGTAAAAAGAAGACGATGAGCCAGAACCATTACTATACTTCTTCTAAAATCACTCCATTTCTCTTTTCTTTTTTTTTAAAGACTTTATTTATCTACCTGTCAGAGAGCACAAGCAGGGGGGAGTGGCAGGCAGAGGGAGAAGCAGGCTCCCCGCTGAGCAGGGAGCCCGACGTCGTCGGACTCGATCCCAGGACCCCGGGATCATGACCTGAGCTGAAGGCAGACGCTTCACTGACTGAGCCCCCCAGGCGCCCCAAATCACTACATTTCTTAGAAAATGTGCAAATGCTTCTCCATCTGGACTTCTGATGGCAGCATCTCTAACCTTGCTCCACCCTTTCCTCGTACCTCTAACACAGTAGCTTCACCTTTGTAAGGTAAAGTCCTATGTGAAATGTAATCATTCTTTCTAATATGTCTTTTTGTCTATGCTTTAAATGCTTTCATTTTTACTAGAATTGCTACAGTTTTATTAGCACTATGATGATAAAGTTTTGTAGATGTTCAGTAGTCTATCCTGTAATTTTATTTTCTCCATAAACCTGGTTACTTTTTTGTACAGTTTGCAGAAAGCATGTTTTTTCATGAGTTCACATATTCTAACATAGATGCCTGTATACAGTTTCTTACCTCTAGCCAGCACATCTTCTCCTTTTGTTTCAAATAAACAATACTGGTTTTTCCCTTAAGATGTGTTTGTTACTTTAGAATTTTCCTCTTTCAGCTTTGTTGAGAAATGTTGCCAGTGGTAGGACTTGGTGTTTGGTCAGTTCTGGGTAATGTTCAAATTTGATCGTTTTTCATACGACTCGGGATTATAGGTATCTCGTGGTCTTATGGAATATTTCGTTTGCATACATGTTTCTCATTGCTCTTGTTTCTGTGTGGTTTCTGGAGGAAGGGGACAATGCCATCGTTGCAGACACGTTTAGCTGCCAGCTGGATACAGGTGTCCCTGCTTCAGAAAGTTCCGCTCTGCCCCACTTCACTTTACGCCACTTGCTCTTACAGAACACCTGCATTAATACAGCAATGGCTCCTTTGCATCAGAATGAAAATCCTCTGTGGATTTCTGCTGGTGAGCAAACGCAGGGACGAATGCCGTCCTTGTACAGGCAAAGCGGCCCCGCGTGGACTTGCAGAAAGTGGGGAGACTGTTGGCTGTGTGCCATTTCGGCTTAATGCGGTTTTCGTAGGAATGCTCTACTCCTGTACAGCGGGGAGACCTGCATCTGCTCTCCCCTCTTCCCTCCTTCAAACATGATGATTCTGCTCCTTGCCCACGTACCTACCCACATGCTTTTCCGGCTTTCCTTGTACTCGAGTTGGCTGTACATCATGGCTCTGGCCGGGGAGTAATAGGCATGTTCTCGGGGGGTTCTGGGAAGGTTTTTACTTTCCTTGTAAAATGGGACAGATGTGTTTAGTTCCGTATTTTCCCACTTCCTGTTTTGAACGTAAACGTGTCTGGAGCCGTTTCAGAAACTTCTTTATTCAGTTGATAAATTTTAGGAGAGAAGGATGACAATACTAGAAACAAAGTTGTTTCTATCCATAGATACTGCTGATGAATATAAAATTATCTGTAATCTGTACGTTTTAAAGCATAACATTTCACTAGCTGACATCTGAACGTTGGTATGGACTCTGTTTTTTTTTTCATTTTTTATTTTTAAAAAAATCATAGCAGCATTGAGCATAGGAAATGATGAGATGCCATTAATACCTAGTAAAGTGAATATAATGTTATATAATATATAGTATATTTTTATATATATGCTTTTATATATGCTTTACTAATCCAGCAAAAAAGAGCAAAAAAGCCCCACTTAATTCTAAGTTTTATTGTCAACTATAGGATAACTCTGGATTATTTAAGCTAGCATTTCTTTTCAGTGTATACATAGGGGGAGTTAGCCAATTGGCTAAAATAAATCAGGACATGCAAATCAACAGTATTTTATGGTAATTTGGGTTGTGTGACAACTTCATTAGGAATTTAATAATGTAGATTAATGAATATTTCTGGGGCAGTATTAAGAACTTACACGTGCATTATAATGGACTTTATGTCCATTTTATGCCATCTATAGTAATATGGATAAAAAGTTTTTTTAAAAATATGCATGGCTTGTTTAATTTTCCATAATACTTGTTTTCCATTGCTTAGCTTGTCACACTTTAGCATTGAAAATCTCAGCACAAGCTCAGCTGTCAATGAGAGCATCACTTCCCAACAATAAGATCTTCCAGACTTACATTTTCCCTATGCCAGATCCACACTACATACAAAAATCTCATATCTGAATGTATAATACACTACAAATCAATAAGCAAAGGACACATACCCCAATAAAAAAATCAACAAAAGACTTGAACATGCACTGTACAGAAAAAGGATAACTGGCCCATGAAACTAAAACAATGACACAATCTTACTAATCAGAAAAATGCAAATTTAAACAATAGGTGGCACCACTTTATTCCAGCCAGTGTGGATTAAAAGTGCTGACATGACCAAATTTCGGTAAGGATGTTGAGCCACGAGAATGCTTATGTCCTGGTAGGAATAAGTTGTTTTGGCCACTTCAGAAATATCTACCACATGTAACCATACTCTATGATCCAACAAGCCTGCTGCCAGGTTTGTATCTACAAGAAACACTTTCAAAGACATGTAAAATAATATTCATAGCAGCATTACTGCAATTGCCAGAAACTCTGAACAACTGAAACGACTATTAAAAGTAGAATAGGTGAACATAATTATGGTGTATTTGTACCACTGGATACTATACAACAATGAAAATAAATGAACAAATGCATACAACAGTGTGGATGAATTTCACAAACATAGTGTTGAGCAAAGAAGTCAGACAAAAATAAATACATGTTGTCTGATTTTGTTTATATAAAGCTCAAAAAGCAAAATGACTCTGGTAATGGACGTCTGAGTCGTAGTTACTTCTGGGGAAGAGGGTAGGGCACGTGTAGCCTTCTGAGATGCTGATTGCGTTCAGGGTGGTTCGCTTTGTGATAAATCACTGAGCTCTATGCTTATGAGCTGTGTAATTTTTTCTAAGCATATAATACTCCAGTTAAAAATCATATTAATTACGGGGCACCTGGGTGGCTCAGTTGGTTGAGCAGCTGACTCTTGGGTGAGATCGAGCCCCATGTGGGCTCCACACTGAGTGTGGAGTCGGCTTGAGATTCTCTCTCTCCCTCTCCCTCTGCCCCACCCCCTGCTCGCATACTCTCTCTTTGTCTGAAATAAATAAATCCTAAAAAATTGTATTAATGAAAAGATTTTTATCCCATCGTGGTGTCTCCTGCATGATCAGCTGGGGTATTTGACTATGTGCACATTTTTAGATTCATATGTCATGTGAATGAGGAATTATTTTTGTAAAACAAAGACCTAGTGAGGGAAATTTCCAGAATTAACCAAGTTTGTAAATGCCCTCCAAAGGATAAGCTAAATTTTTACTTGGATTTTGTAAGTTAGATGCAGAGCGTGGGTAATATGGCAGAGCAAGAATTGATTAGGTTTCTACACCTAATGGTGTGGAATAGATCAGATTTTTTCTTTGTTTTATCCTTGAGAATATTTGGCAAGGCAGACCAAGTCTGAAATGTTTGGTTTGACTGCAGTATGAGGCTGTTGTGCAAGAAAGCGGGCTTGGCAGGAATGTGAAGTGGCCAGGCTCTTCCACTGTATGGAGCCCACTCAGAGAGGTGGGAGCAGGTGCCATAGTCAGAGCTCCAGCCAGAGAGTCCAGGCCTGTTATTTGTGTCCTTTATACCGTAAAGTATATTAAATAAATACAGATCAGAATTTCTGTTCTTAGGTAGATGACAACTTGCTTTCTTTTAAAAAACTAGCTTTCTTGCTCTGTTTTATTTTATTTATTTTTTAAAAGATTTTTATTTATTTGTTTGTGACAGAGAGTGCACAAGCAGGGGGAGCTGCAGGCAGAGGGAGAAGCAGGCTCTCTGCTGAGCAGGGAGCCTGATGTGGACTCGATCCCAGGACCCTGGGATCATGACCTGAGCGGAAGGCAGACGCTTCACCAACTGAGCCACCCAGGTGCCCCCAAAATGGTTTCTTATGGGAGTGGGGGTGGAGTAGAATATAAACAAGACTTCTCTGAATATTTATTTTAATTTTTTAATATCATGTAAATGTTTTAAATATTTTAAAAGCAATGTTAAATTCAAAATGTTTAAACACAGAAACAGATGAACTCCGCTGCATATCAAATTAATAACAATAGCAGCAGAACAATAACTCAGGTGACTTGAACACGGGGTTCTGATTATATACTCTGTGGGGTGCCATCTGTGGGCATAGAAAGCCACAAAGAGATACCGCTGCACAACACACAGCACTTAATTCTGAAACTTGGGTGTTTATCGTGGGTCAGAGCATATGTGTAAATACAAACATTGTATTGAACTGGGTTTTGTTCGTGTCACTGTGGGAGAAGGTGGTGTTAAAATGGAATACGGAGAGGTGAGGTAAGTCTAGTGGTATTGACATGGGATGGAATTCATGATAATCTAGAAGTATATTTACCAGCTCTGTTCATGAAAGGGCCTGGAGGGGAGGACGCACCATTAACAACGAGCCTACCTACTATTCAGTCTTCGTTACTAACACAGTTGCTCTACAGTGAATCAAGACTTCTGGGGGAAACAGTTGAAACTAGATCTGGGAAAATACAGTGTGGTCCTTGTGTTCATTGTTCTGGAAAGCATGGATGTGCTAAAAACACTAGTGGGGTTGTGTTCCAAGGATGCAGGAACCTGATGAAAGGGACGCTGGGGGCTAAATGGGAGACAGTTTAAGATCGAGGTGAGTAAGGATGGAATGGGTTACAAAGTAAGTCTATATTGATATTCAAGATGAGAGACAGAGGGGCACCTGGGTGGCTCCGTGGGTTACGTGTCTGACTCTTGCTGTTGGCTCAGGGCATGATCTCAGGGTCGTGAGATGGAGCCCCGCCTCAGGCTCTGTGCTGAGCGTGGAGCCTGCTTAAGATTCTGTCTCCTTCCCTCTCCCCATGCAGTGCACACGCCTGCCATTCTCTCTCCCTAAAAAGAGACAGAAAGCTCTTTACAGAAAATTGCTGGCTAGTAAATGTAGAAGGAATTATAAAGACAGGCAGTCATTTTGCAACCTCCAGTATAAAAATCGATCAGAATCATCAGTGAATGCTAAAAGTGTTGGGGAATGGGCTATTTATGGAGTTCCACGCTATCACCCCATAGCTGACTTACTGATTACAGTGGGAAAAGTGCTTGGGTACAGCTGGTGGTCACTACCTGAGCTAAGTGATTGCGTTATCAGTAATGAGATGATGTGATCGCGTGTGCCCTGAGACACTCCACAGGAAGTACGCAGCACTTACGTAGTTTTCTTCCAGAAATTACTCGCCGGAGTCCATTTGCGAAGAAAGAATAAGACAAATCCCTAACGTGGGATACTCTGTAACATAACTGGCTCTGACTTTTCAAAAATGGAATGTCCTAAAAAGGCAGGAAACTATTTTAGATTAAAAGAATCAAAAGACATAATAACCAAAAGCAGTGTATAAATATTGTTTCACAGAGTTAAAAAAAACATAAAATCTATTTTGAGGACAGTTAGGGAAATTTAATTATAAACCATACATGAGATGGTTAGTGTGAGGAGATAGTGTGTTCTTTTTCACCCAACACAGTCACCCAAACTGATTGGCTTCTTTCCCCGTCCATAACACTGGGGTAGTGTTTTCCTCATTTATTCCAAAACAACTGTTAGATTACTCTCTGGGCTGAATAGCTCTTTAGTAACTCTTAAATAATGTGCATAACCTCACCCCAGGTATTTATTTTTAGTTGCTCACACCGAAATCCATTTACAATTTTCTTTTAATTATCACAGTTTAGGGAGGATTCTGTTAATGTGTTTCTGTTGTTATTCCCCCAAACAGCAACCATGGGGATGAGTAACGGCCTCTGTCCAGTGGAGGCAGCCTTTGTTGTCTGGCTCTGGCTTTATTAGTCCCAGCACTTTTTATTTCTTCTTATCCCGTCTTGGACTCCTCTTAAGAGTTCAGTGAAGGCTTTTGTCTTCTTATGTTCTATTTCAGTAGAATGTTCTGAGGTTTGCACAGTGGTCTGTGCAGTGAGCACGTCTATTAATTTCCAGATGTTCCTCTTTGTCCTCAGGTCCCACAGGGCACAGATGGGCCGGAAATTCCTATGGAGGAAATGACTCCTGTGGAGACCACAGAGGGGTCCTTAGGTGCCCAGCTCCAGCCTGTGGAAGACGGAATGGAATGTCACTCTCCAGAGCCACACCCACTGCAAGATAATGGTGAGGACAGTGTGGTCTGAGACAGGATGAGATTGGAGAGCAGGAAGGGTCCAGTCCTGAGAAGTAACCAGAGCTCATCCATTGCCGCCTTAGTGAGCATAGCTGAAGGAAAAGTCGCGTCGTGTGAGGCTGTTAAAGGAGTTGAATGAAGCAGCCACGTGGTAATGTAAGAAATAGTTGAATACGATTCCAGTAGTTGAAATACCCGTGGCTCTCCGTGGACATTCTGCAGTGGAATTAAGTACCTGTGGATAAACCAGATGTCTGTGGGGCGTGCTTGTCAGTGTAGCCATAGGTCCCACTTCTATAGCCTCTGCTGCAAATTTTGTCACATACGATGTTTAAGGCTTGGAAATACTACTTAGAAATTCTGTTAAAGAAAATGAGGGGCGCCTAAGTGGCTTAGTCAGTTAAGCGTCTGTCTTGGGCTCAGGATCGAGCCCCACATCGGGCTCCCTGCTCAGCCGGGAGTCTGCTTCTCCTCTCCCTCTGCCCCTCCCCCTGCTTGCTCACTTGCACTCTCTTCAATAAATAAGTAAATATTTTTTAAAAATCTATTACTGTATTGCTGAGGCTTTTCTAGCCAAAAAAATTGTCTTTTGTAGGTAGTAAGTAAATAAATAACATCAGTTTACTTCCTGTTTTACATAAAACAGTGCTTCACTTTAAGGCTAATCCCAGATACTGCTCTGGAAGGTCACATCCTGGCTTTCTGCGCTTCACTGCGTCCGAACTTTTTGTTCCGGGCTGGGGTCCTTCATGTGCCTTCTACCCACCAAGGCTGGACTCCCTGACTGGAACTGCACTCCACCAACTTGTGTGCTCATAGCCTCTCCTCCTACCTCAAACGCTAGCAGCTACTGGGGCAATATGTGTATTCCAAATTATATTCCCAAATATTCTAATTGGTTTTTTCTTCATATTTTAGGGTCATTTTTGTGGCTTTCCATGGTGTCTCAAAGCATGGGTGATGATAACCCTAGTAGCTTAGACACTGATGAACCAGAAATTGAACCAGAAAACATGAGAGAGAAGTTCTTCAGAAGCTTAGCAGTGTTACTGGAAAACAAAAGTAATAATGCCAAGATATTTTCTAAAGCAAAGTACTGTCAGTTAATAAGGGAAGTGAAAGAGGCGAAAGCAAAGGCGAGAAAGGAATCCGTTGACTACCGTCACTTAGCTAGATTTGATGTGATCCTCGTACAAGGAAATGAGAAGCTGATTGAGGCTGTACATGGGGAAACAGATAAAGTACGGTATTACTTGCACAGCGAAGAGTTATTTGACATTCTGCATGATACCCATCTCAGCATTGGACATGGTGGGTGTACCCGCATGGAAAAAGAGTTACAAGCAAAATACAGGAACATCACGAAGGAAGTTATAATGCTATACTTGACACTCTGCAGACCATGCCAAGAGAAGAGTCCAAAACTCAAGAAAGTTCTAACATCAGAGCCAATGAAGGAAGTGAATTCAAGATGCCAGGTGGATCTTATCGACATGCAATTGAATCCTGATGGGGAGTATAAATTTGTTATGCATTATCAAGATCTTCGTACAAGGTTGAGTTTTTTGCGGTCACTAAAATCTAAAAAGCCTAAGGAAGTTGCACATGCTCTTTTAGATATTTTTACAATTGTTGGCGCACCCAGTGTCCTACAATCTGACAATGGGAGGGAATTTTCAAGGCAGATTGTCAGTGAGCTCAGTACTATTTGGCCAGAATTGAAAATTGTCCATGGGAAGCCTCCGCCCTGTCAAAGCCAGAGTTCTATGAATCAGAGTAATGAGGATATCCAGAATAGGATTATCTCCTGGATGCAGACTAACCGTTCATCACACTGGGCTGAATTTTTGTGGTTCATTCAGATGACCCGAAATCAGCCCTATCATCGAGGCATGCAGCAGCCTCCTTCTGAAGGTACATTTAGCTCTGAAGCTAAACTAGGCCTGTGTCGTTCTCAGCTAGCTGAAGAACTTACTGCTCGCCTGAATCTAGAGAATGAGTTAGATCAGGCCGACAGAGAATTGGAAAGCACGCCAGGAGCGCAGTCTGGAGAGAACACGGAGACGGGCACGGACAGCAGTGATACTGAAGGGCATCTTTCTGCCCCTCCTGCTGGGGCTGCGAAGAAGCCTCCCGAAAACAGACTGAAGTTTGTGTCCTGTGTAGTTTGTGAGAAAGCACTCTCAGGTGCTCCTGGTGGCATACCGCGTGACGGAAATGTCCGTGCGATCCGCAGAGTGCCCCCTCCACGTGACGCTGAGGGCTGTCATCACAGAGGAACGTGTAGTCTCTGCCGTGAGACCACGACAGTGAAAAGGAAACGTGACGAGATCCAGAGAAGTTTGACTGGTCAGACTTCCAAAATGCTGAAGCCGTCAGACACACCATTTTCCTCCGACAAAGTGGGAGATTGGGTAAGAGTCTGAGTGTGTGCTGCAGACGAGAGCAGGGGAAGAGCTTGCTTCATCACACGTCACTGTGCGCGTGGTGGGCGAGGATGTGTGTGGTAGAGACACTGAGGTGCCATTGGGCCAACTTGGGTTGGTTTTCTCCAGAGAAAAGCCCATTACTTTTAATGCCCCCCCCTTTTTCAGGTTGGAAGTTGTAACCTTGAATGCTGCTTTATTTGTTGTCTGGGATCATGGTGGTATTTCTTTCACTCCTTTCTGGTGTCAGGCATTTCCTGGGGGGTGAAAGCTAAGACAGTGTGTGTAAGGGTGTGTTTCTCCAGGCGGGCGAATGTGGGAAAAGCCCATCTTAATGTTACTTTGTTTTAATTGTATGTAAGTTTGCGTGGGGAGGTAAGCTAGGAAAGGGCGTCTCAGGTCAAGTGAGAAGTATTTAGGAAAGGCAAGGGATGATCAGTTCGACTGGGGATACGGGTTTGTGTTGAGAAAAAGCTCAGTTTTTGGATTTAAATGGAGAGCATGAGATAAGGCCAAATAGATGTATTTTAAATCAGTAGGTTTTATAAAGTAGAGTTAATGTGTGTTGAGTTTGGAGTTTTGAAACATGGAGGTTACGCATGATTTGGGCCAGTGGTACCCAGAGTGTGATCTGTGAACCAGCACTGGTCTACAGAGGGCTAAGTACACTAATCAGGAGTGTTTAGAAAGTCACAACAGTTTGACATCGCCGTAGTATCCAGACACGTGATGCATGAACTCGCGGTTTTGAATAGAACACGGGCCGGCTTGGGCGTCACTAACCTCCCAGGGCCAGTCACTGTGGGGGGGGGGTGCACACCAGTCAAGCACAGTTACAACGTGTGATGTTTGATGGCTAGTTTGCTGTAACTCGGAAAAATGGAAGCCTTTATTTATCTTTATAACTTAATTTTAAAACCATTTTTAAGTTTTTAATCAAGCCTAGTTTTTAATTTGTAGTTTTTATCAGAAAAAGGAGGAGGGGCGCCTGGGTGGCACAGCGGTTAAGCGTCTGCCTTCGGCTCAGGGCATGATCCCGGCGTTGTGGGATCGAGCCCCACGTCAGGCTCCTCTGCTGTGAGCCTGCTTCTTCCTCTCCCACTCCCCCTGCTTGTGTTCCCTCTCTCTCTGGCTGTTTCTATCTCTGTCAAATAAATAAATAAAAAAATCTTTAAAAAAAAAAAAAAAAGAAAAAGGAGGAAAGTAAAATTTGTATTATTTATTTTTCATCCTAATTTGCAGATGGCAAAACAACCTTCACTGGACTTTTTTGTCAAGAAAAAACATCCCTTTTCTGAATATGGCAGTAGTAGTAAGAGAAATGGTAACGATGGAAGTCGCCCAGAGCAGGTGAAAACCAGAAGAGTTCACACAAGTTTTACTCGGAAGTATGATACCTCGTATATCGAGTTTGGGTTTGTAGCCGTAATTGATGGTGAAGTGCTGAAACCAAAGTGTATTATTTGTGGAGACATACTGGCTAATGAAGCAATGAAACCGTCAAAACTTAAGCGGCATTTATATTCAAAACATAAAGAAATAAGTTCACAACCGAAAGAATTCTTTGAGAGGAAGAGTAGCGAATTAAAAAGCCAGCCAAAGCAGGTGTTCAGTGTTTCTCACATCAACATCAGTGCTCTGCGGGCTTCGTACAAAGTGGCGCTCCCGGTCGCCAAGTCTAAAACGCCCTACACGATCGCTGAGACACTGGTGAAAGACTGCATCAGAGAGGTCTGCCTGGAGATGCTGGGTGAGGCTGCGGCGGAGAAGGTGGCCCAGGTGCCACTTTCCAATGACACCATAGCCCGGCGCATTCAGGAGCTGGCCAGCGACATGGAAGACCAGCTCATAGAGCAAATAAAAGAAGCAAAGTACTTCTCGTTGCAGCTCGATGAGTGCAGAGATATCGCTAACATGATCGTTCTGCTGGTGTACGTGCGGTTCGAACACGGTGATGATATCAAGGAGGAATTCTTCTTTTCAGCCTCTTTACCGACACACACAACTAGCTCAGAGCTGTACGAAGCTGTGAAGAATTACGTGGTCGACAAGTGTGGCCTGGAATTTAGGTTTTGTGTAGGAGTCTGTTCTGATGGCGCAGCCTCCATGACAGGAACGCACTCCGAAGTGGTTACCCAGATCAAGGAGCTTGTGCCAGAATGCAGAATAACACATTGCTTCATTCATCGAGAGAGTCTGGCGATGAGAAGGGTATCAGCGGAACTAAACAGCGTGCTTACTGACACGGTAAAAATCGTGAATTATGTCAAGTCTAACGCGTTAAATTCAAGACTGTTCTCTTTACTGTGTGACAATATGGAAGCTGATCACAAGCAGCTGTTACTGCACGCCGAGATTCGGTGGTTATCACGGGGAAGAGTTCTGTCAAGAATGTTTGAAATACGAAACGAACTCTTAGTGTTCCTGCAAAGCAAGAAACCAGTTTGGTCCCAGCTTTTCAAAGATGTGAATTGGACAGCCAGACTTGCTTATTTATCTGATATCTTCGGTATTTTTAATGATCTTAACGTTTCCATGCAAGGAAAGAACGCAACCTGTTTTTCAATGGCTGATAAGATTGAAGGACAAAAACGGAAGTTAGAAGCTTGGAAAAACAGAGTTTCTACAGATTGTTATGACATGTTCCATAATTTAACAACAGTTATCCATGAAGTAGGCAGTGACCTTGATATTGTCCATCTGCGAAAAGTTATCAAGGAACATCTTACAAATTTGTTGGACTGTTTTGAATTGTATTTTCCATCGAGAGAAGATCCACGCGTAGGAAACTCATGGATCCAAAATCCATTTCTTTCATCAAAAGATAATGTAAATTTAACCGTAACCCTGCAGGATGACTTGTTGCAGCTGGCTACGGATGAAGGACTGAAGGTGAAGTTTGAAAGTACAGCATCACTTGCTTCCTTTTGGATAAAAGTTAAAAATGAGTACCCTGAGCTTGCTGAGGTGGCTCTGAAATCCCTTCTTCTGTTCCCCTCCACGTCCCTCTGTGAGACTGGGTTCTCCACTCTGAGTGTCCTTAAAACAAAACACAGAAACAGTTTAAATATCCATTATCCCCTGAGAGTAGCATTGTCATCAATCCAGCCGAGGTTAGACAAATTGACAAGCAAGAAGCAAGCTCACTTATCACATTAAAAACTGGAAGGTGTTCAGTCGGGGTATGCATATGCGCATCATGGAATATGGAAAGTTATTAGGGTAGCAGTTCTCTGTATAAATTGTCTATATGTACACTTTCAGTTAAATGTACAGTTTTTATAATTCTTTTATTTCTTGCTGTATTTATTAAAATGTAACTTTAAATCTGTTGCTTCTGGTATTAAACAGTTTGCTCTTACGTTTTGTACGTCTTTGTTATGGTTGTGTTTCATTAGGACATTTAGATTGTAGGATGACTTCTTTGCAGTGGCGTCTTAGACCATGACGGGAAGTGGACTCGGGGCTGGAATTAAAATCGGGGTGCCAGGGTCAGGAAGGGGTGGGCTTCTCCAGCTGGTCCTGGGTGGAAGCTGACGTTGGGTTTCCTCTGTTGGTGCGCGTTCAGACGCAGTGTTTATGTGGCTGAGGTGGGGAAACACCTTGTGACGGTGTCATGGCTTTGGGTGCACGTTGCTAAGTTCCGATTTCGTCAGGGCGGGGGGTCGGACCGCAGAGTCGGATCAGGCACAGATGTTCAGGTTTTCCTGAGCCGATTGCTGCCGCGGTTCTGTGGGACATGCCAGGGGTTTTAGCTCCTGCCACACATCTGCCCGGGCTCGGAATGACTGAGGACGGGCTCTTAGCAGGCTCTTCAGGTAAAACAGACCAAGATCCTCGGAGAAAGTGAGTCTTCTGCTAGACAGGGAAGCAGCGTAACCGTAAGTGCTGCTTTTCAAAGAAAAGTAACTGAAGGCTGGAGAAGGGGAGGGTGTTTAGTAGCGCAGAATGTCACTACTAGTTTATTGATCAAAAAGTTCCATTGCAATGGATCCCAAAACTCTTAGAAACTGGAGGAAATGTTTTTCGCATTCAATTCTGAAACTTTAGTAGGATTATGTTTTATTGTATGTGTTTCATAAAATCTTAGAGCTTTTCAAAAATAAGGTGCTAGTGGTGGACAAATGTCCACGACAGTAGTTTGGTTTTGTCCTCCTACATCTTAGGTGTCCTGTCTCCTGCTTGACTCTATTTTGGAGCTAAGGGACTTCGGTTTTTAAAATTTTGCCATTTGTTGATTGAGTAAAGTATTGTGCTTCCAATTTACAATGTTAAAAAGCAATGTATGTGTGGTGATTTTATACTTATTTTTATAAATGCCTGAAGTGTCTGGGAGAAAATAAACCAAGGAACATAAAGAGTGCATTTTAAAAGAGAACTAAACTCCCTTATTTTCTCTAAGCAATACAGAATACTGAATATCTGAAAGCAGAATTAGAATCATCTGGACAAAATTGTTGATGTGTTTTTTGGCCCTCTCAGATATTTGCTTTAGATGCCTGTGTATTTTTCCTGCAAATGACTCAGTACCAGGAGGCTGAATTGCTTTCCCTCTACTTTTTTTTTTTTTAAGGAATATTTGTCTTTCCTCCCTTTCCTCCTCCCTGTTTTATTGTCTTACCACACATTTTTTTTCTTTAGCAGCTTTATTGAGATCTAGTTTACATGAAAACATGAATTTGATGACTAGTGATTCTGTAAATCAGAAGATCTTTGTCTTCTTATTTTCAGTGAGTTTCACATCTAGACCCGTGGTGCATGCATACACCACAGAGTGCATGTTCTCTTGTGTGCACGAATGACTTTGTGTTTGTTCCCATTTATCATTTATGTATGTGTCGTTTATAAATTGCATTTATAGTTATCTGTGTATAACAGGATGTCCTGTTGAACATTTCCTGTTACTCAAAGAATGGCAACTACAGAAGGGCCAAAATGGGTCAAGGAGATAGTAAGCACCCACATCCTGAAGACCTGTTAGCGCGCCTAGACCCAGAAGCCTCCTGCCCTTCGCGCACAGACACGCCTTCCGGTGTAACGAGTCACCTGCAAGGGGCGCTTTCAGGAAGAGGAGACTTGCATTTCACTTCCAGACTGGCTGTTAGTTTAGGCAGGGGATGTGCTCACCGGTTCTATGGCTACCTGAGCTGGAAAACAAAGTTGGAGAGAAGTGGTTAGACCTGCAGCAGGTCGGCCCAGGGTCCCACAGTTGGGGGCAAAAATATGCAAATTCCGTGTGGGTCGGGTGACACCAAGGAATGTAGGTCTGTGCTCTCAGCTAGCGTCCCATGCGGAAAAATGGTCCTCCAGCCGGGAGAGCTCGCCCGCAAAGGCTGCTGCCATCTGTGGCTGCTGGGAGCTGAAGGCCATGGAGGAGGTGAAGCGGGAGGTAGATTATCTTTCTGTCCTTGTATTTGTAGGCAAGGCCCCACAAATGTCCTCAGAAAATCTCACGTGCTCCCCATAAGGAAGCTAGAGTTCCAGGGTTTAATCGGAGAGCATGTTACCAATTTATATTTTGTGTGTGTGTATGTTGACATCTTTAGACGAACCCTGGCCTCTTAGCAAGAGTTATTGTCACGAATAGGGCTGAGTTTGGGGGAAGCAGTTTAGAAGAGGGACGTGCAGTTGATGGCCAGGTGGCCTGCTCAGCTTTATGCCCACGGGGCTCTTCTAGCAGAATGTCTGTTTTGGTGTTCACCAAGATAGATTATTGTGAAAGGTCCAAAACTATAGAACTGGAACTATTTTTTTAATTACAGACATTACACATAACACATTTGTTCTGTTTACTTGAGAGAGAGTGAGCAATGAGGAGGGGCAAAGGGAGAGGGAGAGAATCTTAAGCAGAGTCTGAGCTGAGCACAGAGCCTGATGCGGGGCTTGATCTCACGACCCTGACGTCAGGACCTGAGCAGAAACTGAACGTTGGACGCTCAACTGACTGAGCCACCCAGACGCCCCTAGAAGTAGAAATTATTATGATGAAGAAATAAAACACGTTTACTGGTTCAAAGAACGTACTACGTGCTTTGTATTCTGATATACTTGTGTTAAGTTGAATTTACTATCAATTTAATTATTTATTGATACAATTGTGGTTTTAATTAAGCCTTGGGTTCATTAAAAAATATAAAAAGGGAAAGAGCATGAGGCCATTATGAACTGTATGACTTTTAAGAGTGTGACTATGATTATAATGTGCGTTATCTTAGTAAACACTAATTTCTGACTGAAATCTCTCTTGCATCTTTAGGAGGGCAAATTTTCCAAAATTGCTATTTTCCTGTCTGGAAAATCTCCTCTCATAGTTAACTGCAGGAACCAAATGTGAACTCACAGTGACCAGAGTACAAAGGAGCGCAGGGCACTGTAGGTGGGAAAGGTGGCCGGAGATGAGGAGGCCGCAGAAGAGAAGCCGATTCACGGGACAAACCCAGGTAAGGAGTGTAGCCTCCATTCCGGAGGCACTGGGAAGCACTGAACGGATGGTAAATAGAAGGGGACTGGAATCACATTTTAGCAAGACTTCTCTGTGCACAGTGTGGTCAGTACCCTGGAGCGCCAGAGGCAAGAAAGCCGCGTCCGGTCGTGGGCTAGATTGGTGGTCATGGTGTGGCTGGGGGCACGGCAGTAGGGATGAAAGGAAAGGGACGTTTTTTGAAAGGCTCAGTATTGTAAAGGTGCCAGTGTCCAGTTCTATTGAATTTACCAATAGAGGTTTCATGCCATATAACAATAACTAAAAAATGTATATGTGAGCAAAGGGTCAGACTTGCTAAGAACATTTCTTGCTTATTCTCACCTCAAACGTTGAAACTTATCAGAAAGCCATAGTGTACAGGACAGGATGGTGTGAGAACAGAGGTAGACAAGCCTTTGGAGTAGAATAGGGATCCCAGAAGCAACCCCACTGATCAATGGAAACTTGATATGACAGAGCTATTCCTGCTTCGTGGAGAAAAGAAAAAATTGATTATCCCTTTGGGAAAAAATGGAACTGGGTCCCTACGTTCCAAATATATTGAAGATATAAATGTGAAATGCAAAGCCGTAGAACTTGTTTTATCGGTTATCGCCCAGCGAAGCTGAAGACAGGCCTGGCCCGCAGTCTCTCTGCACCGTCGGCTGCCCGCCAGGCGTCGGGAGGAGCCGTGCCTGTGAATGCCGACGGCACCAGCGCTTACAAGAGCCCAAATCCAAAACAGCCCAGATGTCCATCCAGAGAGTAAAATGGACTATGTCAACATCTAGCTATGGTAGTGACATTGAGTCATCGCTGAGGATTGGGGGTTTGATGAAATACAGTGTATCTGTCAAAGCTCCTCAAATTACAGGATTAAGACGGGTGCGTTTTGTTGTACGGTGTACCTCAATCAAGTTGAGTTTAAAAACGAGGGACCTGTGTTACGTCAACATGGGTTTAATTCAAGGGTACAATATTGAAGGAGAAAGCAAAGTTGCCCAACAATACTGCAGTATTGCTCCGTCTGTATAAAAAAAGCTTCATAAATTTCTGGAAGTCTGAAAACCTAAAC
This sequence comes from Ailuropoda melanoleuca, assembly GCF_002007445.2. Classification (NCBI taxonomy): domain Eukaryota; kingdom Metazoa; phylum Chordata; class Mammalia; order Carnivora; family Ursidae; genus Ailuropoda; species Ailuropoda melanoleuca. Next base: position 556,524 of record NC_048222.1, read on the forward strand.
AGCACAAATGAGAGATACGATGTGGTACAAGTGTAAAGGGGGAGAACACCACAGAATATGGAAACGGAGCCCCGGATAGAGGCCCTGTGCCGGGTGAGGGAAAGAATGAGGTTGTGACCTTGGGAGGGTCACTCCAGTCGTAGTCGGTGAGGACACTCGTGTTCAACGTGTGGGGTGCTTTTGTTTTAATGCCTTGTACACGCGTTATGAATACTCTGATATCTTTTCAAAGGTTAAGGTACAAAATGATTAGTTAATAGAAAATAAATCTGACAAAAGTGATGCTGAAGACATGATGAAAAGATTTTAAAAATGAAACATTATGATAGAACTGACGTTATGGAGGAAAGACCGCGAAGTTTCAATGTCCGTTTATGAGAAGAGAACAGGGAGAGTGGCCAGCGAGTGGTCTTTGAAGAAATGAAGCATAAGAATATTCTAGAATTGAGGGGCGCCTGGGTGGCACAGCGGTTAAGCGTCTGCCTTCGGCTCAGGGCGTGATCCTGGCGTTATGGGATCGAGCCCCACATCAGGCTCCTCTGCTATGAGCCTGCTTCTTCCTCTCCCACTCCCCCTGCTTGTGTTCCCTCTCTCGCTGGCTGTCTCTATCTCTGTCAAATAAATAAATAAATAAAATCTTAAAAAAAAAAAAAAAGAATATTCTAGAATTGAGAAAGGCCTGAGCCCCCAAAATCAAGCTACAAAACCAGCCCAAAGCAAGATAAATAAAACTAAATTTATACATAGATCTATCATAGTGGGAAAAAGATTAAAAGAGATTTAAAAATAACAAATAGAATTGACTTATGGGAGGTTTTTCAACAGCCATAACAAAAACCAGAAAAAGTTGAAAAGCATTTTCAAAGAGCTGAGAAAAAATAACTATCAACTTAATATAGATGAAACCCACTGCTCACTGTTGTGTTCAACAATGACAGAAGAATAAAAATATTTTCACGAATCTCACAAGAGACATGATACCAACAAACTTTAAAACAAACTATAAGGACATAATTAAGAAAGAATAAAATTAAACAATGAAGGAAAAACTAAGCTCAACAAGGAATTGATAAGCAAAGAAAATAAAACCTTAGAAATCTACATAAACATTTACTGTAAAATAATGTTAGTAATCATGTATAATTATTGGGGTTAAAACACCAAGAAGGAACTTGAAACACTAAACAACAAGCAAGTTGGGCAGAGCAGGCTGATAAGAATTGTTCTTTAAGATAATTTAAACTATAAGGAACAAACCCAATTTTCTTCAACTTATATCCAACAAATGCAATTTCCTAGTGACAAGATACTTCACTAAAAGTCCTAATGGCAATTACTATGAACATCTTCGAATTTGATAGGAGAGCTTCTTGCTCATCCGAACAGAGAAACTAACCAGAAATTCAAATTCATGATGACAAGATGCAGAGCATGCATATATCTAACCTCATCTGATTTTAACCCAATTAATTAACATACAGTGTACGTATTGGTTTCAGAAATAGAGGTCACTGATTCATCAGTCTTATATAACACCCAGTGCTCATTACATCACATGCCCTCCTTAATGCCCATCTCCCAGTTACCCCATCCCCAACCCCTCCCCTCCAGCAACCCTCAGTTTGTTTCCTATGATTAAGAGTCTCTTATGGTTTGTCTCCCTCTCTGGTTTCATCATGTTTCATTTTTTCCTCTTTCCCTATGATCATCTGCCTTGTTTCTCAAATTCCACATATGAGTGAGATAATATGATAATTGTCTTTCTAGGATAACACCCTCTAGCTCCATCCACATCATTGCAAATGGCAAGACTTCATTTTTTTGATGTCTGTGTAATATTCCCTGTGTGTGTGTGTGTGTGTGTGTGTGTGTGTGTGTGTGTGTATCTATATCCATTCGTGCGTCGATGGACATTTGGGCTCTTTCCATAGTTTGGCTGTTGTGGACGTTGTTGCTATAAACATTGGGGTGCAGGTGCCCCTTCAGATCACTACATTTGTATCTTTGGGGTAAATACCCAGTAGTGCAATTGCTGGGTCGTAGGGTAGCTCTATTTTCAGCTTTTTGAGGAACCTCCATACTGTTTTCCAGAGTGGCTGTACCAGCTTGCATTCCCACCAACAGTGTAGGAGGGTTCCCCTTCCTCCACATCTTCGCCAACGTCTGTCGTTTCCAGACTTGTTAATTTTGGCCATGCTGACTGGTGTGAGCTGGTATCTCATTGTGGTTTTGATTTGTATTTCCCTGATGCCAAGTGATGTGGAACATTTTCAACTTTTTGAGGAACCTCCATACTGTTTTAATCCTGGATATATTATTGTTTAAATGTATGTTTTAAATGTTAGGATAAATTTAGATGATAATTATGTAAATAGTGGGAGGGAAAGTGATCAAAGAATGACTCCCAGGAAGGCCATAAAGAAGCAAGTATTGGATTTAACCCCATTGAAAATTTATAATTCTATACTGAAACAAGCTATTAATAAATATAAAAATTAGTAACTGGGAAAATGTTTAGAATACAGTAGATAGATACACTTGGTCTATTATATTTATATGTTTGATGGTGATCTTTTCAATAAATAAGAAAAGTGTTGAACGGTGTAAAAGAAAAGAAATGGGTTAAGGATTCCAGGGGCTAAAAGTGACATTTACTTCTCACAGGTCTCTTGTGTAGCTGGATTCTGCTGGGCTCAGCAGGGATTAGCCAGGCTTTTGTTGTGTTATCTGTGTGTCTCCATATGTCTTCTCATTCCAGACCAGTAGCCACCTGGTGTGCTCCTCTCCTGGCCTCACGCCAGTGGGCAGATGGGTTCATGCAGGTGGGCTGAGAACTTCCCTCAGCTCACAGCCACACACTCGCCTCCCACCCACATTCCACTGGTCAGATCAAGCCCTGTTGCTAAGCCCAGTGTCAGTGGATTAGGAAAGTATATATCACCTTTAGGGAAGACATAGCAAGAGCAAAAAGCATAAACCAGAAAACCCCAGAATATTCAACTAAAAGTCTTTTAAATCATAAACACATTTTTTTTTTTTTACATTGCCAGATAAAATGGTCTCAAGATTATTTCAGTAGCCCAGAGGGGTGGTGCCTAGGGGGCCATCAGTTAAGGGACCACCTCTTGGCTTCAGCTCAGGTCATGATTTCAGGTCGTGGGATCGAGCCCCGAATCAGGCTCTGTGATCAGTGGGGAGTCTGCTTGAGATTCTCTTCCCCTCCCCCACCAGTCTTTCTTTCTCTAAAATAAACGAATCAATCTTTTAAAAAATAGCCCAGAAATATTGTCAGGGACTCAGGTTTTTAATGTTCTTACCCTTCCTCTGTCTGTTAGTCTTTGTCCTGAGTTGGTTGTCAGAGGTCACAGTGGGCTTTCCTAGTGTCATTCACAGAACAGCAGCTAAGTAGGAAAGAACCTTCTCTCAAAACTGTCTTTCATCAGCAAGGAAGTCTTCTCCAAAAGCCTCCAGTGATTTCTTCTTCAACTAAACAGCCACAACTGGGTCACATAATTACCCTACGCAAATCTTCACTCAAGAGGAGCAGGACACATCCTGGATGTTGGCTTAAGCCCAGCCAAAAAACTCAAGAGCTTCTCTTTTATATAAAGGTAGCCATTGTCCAGTAAAAGAGAATAAAGCCTGAAAGCCACAAAACTGAACATTTTCAGCACAGGGAGAAGATGAGCAAATGAAGAAAATTTTTAAAAGAAAAAAAAAACATGCTAGGTTTTGCAAATGAGAGAAAATACTGGATGGTCATTGTGGTAGATGATTGTTATTCACAAGTAATCTGCTGCCTCTTTGTGGGGTAAGATTATTACTCCCCTGGGTAAGAATTCTCCCTGGGGTAAGATTATTGTTTCCAGGAGTAAGATTACTCCCTGGGGTAAGATTATTACTCCCTGAGGTAAGATTATTACTCCCCTGAGTAAGATTACTCCCTGGGGAAAGATTATTACTTCCAGGGGTAAGATTACCTCCTGGGGTAAGATTATTACTCCCCGGGGTAAGATTATTACTCCCCTGAGTAAGATTAGTCCCTGGGGAAAGATTATTACTTCCAGGGGTAAGATTACTCCCTGGGGAAAGATTACTACTCCCCGGGGTAAGATTACCTCCTGGGGTAAGATCATTACTCCCCCTGTTCCACAGACACCAGATTTGCCTCATTCTCTTCACGCTGGATAATGAAATGTGAGCGAATCCACGTGCTTCAGCCCTTGATTTGCTGGATCTGTTTTCTCCTGGGTCAAGGGACCATCGTGCTTCAGGTAGAGATCGCTGCAGCACCCTGGGCGGATCCTGACGGGCACATAGCTTGAGCAAGAATCGTATCTTTGTTCCTGCAGGTCATGTGCTTCCTGGGTGCTCAGTGCTCACAGCGCTCTGGAAACGCTGCGCTAATGACGTGATGGGACCAACGTCAGAAGCTGCGTTTGCGTCTGGCTCCAAGGGCTTGGCTGTCTGAGCTGAACAGGTCCCTTGATTTTACTGGAGCGCAATATAAAACGGAGACCACCCGTCATATGCTCGGCATCTTGGGATTGCCGCGGAAGTTCAAAGAGGAAATACATTTAGAAGCTTTCAGTAGATTCTGGAGTGCTGCAGAAATGTGGGACGTGCATGACGCTATGTCACGGGAGGTCCGGACTCAGCCGCGCGTCCCCTTCCAGCTCCTGAGTGGCTGCGAGTCGGTAACCGGCGCCGCCGGGCGCTTTGTGAGCCGCCGGCCGGCGGGCACGCGTTCAAACTGCCCGTATACGGATGCAGCAAGGAAAGAAGGTCCTGTCTCCCAAAACAAACAGGAAAGGAAAGGGAAAAACGATGAATTAAAAGGTGCTTTTTGAAGCAGGCTCTGAGTCTGGCTCCGTGGCTTAGCGAGTCAAGGCGCCTGTCTTGTAAACAGGAGATCCTGGGTTCGACCCTGGGTTCGACTCCCAGCGGGGCCTCTGGCCAGGCGCCCCTTTTAGCGAACGTCTCGGTGGCCGGGGAGGGGATGCAGACGTCGTCCGGATGACGGAAGGACAGATGACGGAAGGACAGCCACCCGCGCGCAGGCATAAGCGTAAACCTCCGCGGTCCTTCTTCCCATCACCGAAGGTGGTTTTCCAGGGGAGTTCCCCTGTCTCCGCGTCCTTCATGGGACAGTGGCCCGGGAGGGGCTCCGGCAGGTGCACAGCAGGTGTCCCCCCACCCCCCCGGAGCGGAGAGTCAGGAACTCAGGAACAGTGACTGATGACTGTAAGCAGGGTGTTTTGGAGGCCGTCCCGGCGCCTCTGCAGGACGGGGCGTGCTGTTCCTCTCCCCGCACCGGGTCCTCCGGGACCCACGTGCACCTTACTGGGGCTGTGTCGTGCCGCGCGAGCCAGGTTCTCGGCCGTGTTTGTTGAATGAGTAAATGACGCTTGGATGAACCAAGGGAGGATGTCTCCTCTCTTCCGCACGTTTCCTTCGGGATCCGAACGAAGTGTCTCTCCCTCTCCTCCTTCTCTGCTGCCCCCCCTTCCCTCCCTCTCGCCCTTTCCTCCCCTGGTCCTCTCCTCCCCCCAGCTCTCCCCCTCCCTGGCTGATGGGTGCTGGTGCTCTCTGCTTCTTCGTTCCTATTTCATTATTGGCTGACAAGCTGGAGCCCAGGGGCACAGGGTGGGGGGAGGCGAGAAGTGCAGGGAGGTCAGAGAGGGGCGGGGACTCGGCCTGGGGGACCAGGCCGCTCCCTTCGCCTCTGCCCCCAGTCCCTGTCCTGGGTCCCCACCGCCCGGGGCGGGGCGCGCAGGGGCCTTCGCTGCCCTCAAACCGTCGATGTTTCCTTTTAAATAATAACAATTCGTCTAAAGTCGCCGTGACAGTATTATGGTAGCAACATAATATTTCTTTAATTTCCCAGTGTAACGTTGAATGAACAACTGCAACTCAGAATACTTACTCCAGGATGATTTTATTTCTGTAAATTTAAAAACACAAAACTGTTGTTTCTGGATGCACAGGTCTTAGTGAAGCAAAAAATATGAACAAAAAGAATACCGACAATTAGATAGTACTGGCTACTTCTGCAGAATGCGGGCTGTATTTTCAGTTCCAATTTCCTAAACAAAATTCAAACAGACTATAATACTGTGAGTTTCCCCCGGCAATATAAACAGGAATTCCTGGTATATTGAAACTCCCCAATGAAACGCCAAGGCTTTTTTCCCTTTGATTTTATTTATTTATTTACTTACCAGAAGACCCTGTTTTTGGCCTGTAACAAAGCATCTACCCTCAAGTATGAGAAGATTAGAAACCTGTTGATGGAAGCCGCAGTGGTTGCCTCTAACGTATTCCAGTGACTGACAGTGACCTAGGAGGAAAGTCCCCTCGTGGGGACCTAAGCACGAGAATTACCCACACCCCATCCACAGGTCTCCACTGATGGTCAGCTTGAAGGAAAAGCATATTGAGGACATGAATTTTGAATGTATTGCATTCCGTCCTGATGCCACCTGGCACTCCTAATGCCAAATGACAAAAGTATTTTAAACCTAAAGATAAAATCTTTTTCTTTTTTTTTTTTTTTAAGATTTTTAAGTGTATTTATTTGTCGGAGAGAGAGTGAGAGAGTGAGCATAAGCAGGCGGAGGGGCAGGCAGAGGCAGAGGGAGAAGCAGACTGGGGCTCAATCCATGACCCCGGGATCATGACCTGAGCTGAAGGCAGCCGCTTAGCCAACTGAGCCACCCAGGTGTCTCCTAAATAAAGTCTTATTAGAAATAAATTTTTTGACACTTACCATGTAAGCTTGTGTACAGGTACAACTTCAGCTGATCTGAAAATGGGATGTATGTGAATACCGGTACACTTCTGAACCTGAAATGGGACATGGTCACCTGAAAAATATGCCTATCAATGGCACTTGCCCTTTTCTCTTTGAATTGACAATCCTCCCGGGGGTTGGAGCTCAAGGAACAGGGCAGCTGGTATAATACTCTTGTGTTAATAAAGAAGATATGGAATGTCCAGTTTTCCAGCATCCCCCATTGATTTGAGCACCAGTGTGGGCTAGAAGAAGGAGCAATAATTGGGTGTCACCAACTGGTCGTCTAGGGCATCCAAGGTGGGGTGAGGTCAGGGACACCTTACTGGTCTCTGAAGCTGTGGGGGGAAAGCAGCCTGAGAAAAAGATGTCAGGAGCACAGGCGTCTAAGAACAAACACGAGGATCACTTTATCTGTCACTAGTAAGAGTACCCATGCTTGTGTATCAAAAAATAACAGAAAATAATGTTGCAAATCAGGATTTTCAGCTTCGAATGTGAGGAACTCCGTATTACCCTGTTTGCTCACAGCATGTTATAAAATGCAGGGCACAGTGCACGAATGTGGAAGGGACTGTCCCTTTTGAGAGGACACATTCAGATCAGATGAGATCAAACCCTGGCCCACATCAAAGCGCAGAAAGCAAAGCTCGATGGCCGCTTGACTTTCGGTCACCAGCCCTCTTCCCTTTTTTATACACAAGCTTCCTTTTAAAAATGATGTGTGGGGGCGCCTGGGTGGCACAACTGTTAAGCGGCTGCCTTTGGCGGCTCCTCTGTTTTGAGCCTGCTTCTTCCTCTCCCGCTCCCCCTGCTTGTGTTTCCTCTCCCGTTCCCCCTGCTTGTGTTTCCTCGCTCGCTGGCTGTCTCTATCTGTGTTAAATAAATAAATAAATAAATATTTAAAAAAAAATAAAAATGATGTGTGATATGCCTTGATTTATATGTATTTTATCATACATACACCTTAAATAATATTAAATAATAGATAACATGTAGGCTTTAAATGTTACCCTTTAAAATACTATTAAAATATTATTAATCTTATCAAGCATATTATAAGACTGAGTTTTTACTACTTTGATTTTACCATCAATTTGAATGTTATGAAGAACAAATGATTTGCATATAAACATGAGCACATCAGGAAAAAAATGTGAAAAAGTACTCTTTTTAAAATTAAGATTTTTTTTTGTGGGGGGGGGAACAGTTTTAGGTTCACAGGAAAACAAGGGAAGATACAGAGATTTCCTGTAAGATTCCTGCCCCTACCCATGCATAGGCTCCCCAATGATCAACAACATCCCATACATGAGTGATACATTTGTTTGAATTAATAACCTACGTCCGTATGTTATTACCCAAAGTTCATAGTTTATATTGCAGTACACTCTCTACATTCTGTGGGTTTGGACAAATGTGACATGTATGCATCTTTACGGTATCCTACGGAGTACTTTCACTGCCCTAAAAATTCTTGGTGCTTTGTGGGAGAGCAGGACCTTAGCGGGTAAAAGAGCCAATCAGAACAGAAACACGCATGAATGGCCACAGCTCTAGACGCGTGGGAAAGCCAGTTATGCTGGCCATCGGCCTGTGCTGAAAACAGCGGTGATGGTGGATAAGATAGCTAGGCCTGCTGAGGTCAGTTCTCCATCCCCCGCAGTCCCCTAGTTTACGCTTCCCTGGGATCTGCGCTAACAGTCGTGCGCACACACACAGTTCCCAGCTGCCCCTCATGTGATGGCTTTCTTAAGTTGTGTGTCCCTCCTTGCTTCCCGCATAATTTACGCATCATGATATGCAACTGAGAGTCCACCCAGACTCTTCTTGCTGATGCCTGGTGGTGCGGCCCCTTCTGGCCTCTCTTTGCTCCAAGTTACTGGACTCTGAGTAATCATTCCCTCTCTGGACAAGTGTGCAACACGGCAGTGATTCACCTGTTCATCCCTCCGCTCCACCCTGAAAGCCTGGCAATCACCAAACTCTTTACTGTCTCCATGGTTTTGCCTTTTCCAGATTGTCGTATAGTTGAAATCGTGCAGTATGCAGACTTTAAGACAGGCTTCTGTCACTTAGTAACATGCATTTCAGGTTCCTCAATATCTCTTCATGGCTTGATAGCTCATTTCTTTTTATCTCTGAATAATATTCCGTTGTCTGGGTATAGCACGGATTTTTTACCCAGTCACCTACTGAAGGACATCTTCTGGCTTCCAAGTTTGGGAAATTATGAGTAAAGGTGCCATCAACACCCATGTGTAGCTTTTTGGATGAACGTGACTGTTTAACTCCTTTGGGTAAATAACAATGGGTGTGATTGCTGGATCATATGGTAAGAGTACGTTTAGTTTTGTCTTCTAAAGCGGCTGCACCATTCTGCATTCCCACCGAGAAGGAAGGAGCATTCTTGTCGCTCCGCATCCTTGCCAGCATTTGATGTTGTCAGTGTTCTGGATTTCGGCCATGCTAATTGGAACGTGATAGTATCTCACTGTTGCTTTAATTTCCATTTACCCAATGACATAGGGTGTGGAGCACCTTTTCATATGCTTGTTTGGATCTGTATATCTCTTTAGTGAGATGTCTTTTAACGTCTTTGACCTATTTTTAAATTGAGTTGTTCTTTTGTTTTTGAATTTTAAGAGTTCTTTGTATATTTTGGATATCGGTTCTTTATCAGATATGTATTTTGAGGGGCACCTGGGTGGCTCAGTGGGTTAAGCGTCTGCCTTCAGCTCAGGTCATGATCTCAGGGTCCTGGGATCAAGTCCCAAGTCCCCCACTGGGCTCCTTGCTCAGCGGGGAACCTGCTTCTCCCTCTCCCTCTGCAGCTGTCCTTGTTGTCCCTCTGTGGCTCCCCTTGTTCCTGTGCTCACTCACTCGCTCTCTCTCTCCCTCCCTCTGACAAATAGTCTTTTTAAAAAATGATCTACTTAACTACTTTACTTAAGAATGCTGTACCACAAGCCAATTACTTCAAATTGAATTCCCTTCTGTCTTTTTGAAAGACCAATTTTTATCTGAGAAAGTAATTGCTTTAATTACACAAAATGCACAAGAACATTGGCAGCTGTAGGACAGAAACTGATGTCCTTAAAGAGACTGGAGTGTAAGACAGAGACTTGGGTCATTTGGCATTCTACCATGTTGGAGAAATGTATGCAAGTGGTTTTACCTTTTAAAAGATGCAAGAATGTATTTTGTACAAATGCAGAGTTGACAGCCCATACGGGGTTTTTGTTTGTTTTTTGTTTTGTTTTGTTTTGGTTTGGGTTTTTTGCCCTCTCTCTAGACACTGGTCAGAGGCTTCAGTTCTTTCAAACTAGGAGCATTAATTGGAATATGCATTTGGACTGTCCACTCAATTCCTACCTATGAAAGATCACTTTCCCAGCCTTCCAAATCAACCACCACATAAGGAGCTTTCTCAACTGATTATGGGCCAGCCTTCAACTTCAGATTGTTGCTGTGAGCTTTGTTACCTGTGTTGTCTGTGCTGAGACACCACAGTGGGAGGGACAGGACTTACAGAGGAACAGTCATCCTATTATAAGAAAATCAGTCCTTGAACAAGTGAGTAGAAATTCTACTGACCTCTGTGGCGTTTCCACGGTGTTGGAATAAAGTCTCGTGTTCAACAGCTGAACTTGTTGGAAAGTTGTTTCTCATCTAGTTTGTCATATTTCTTCCTTTGCTGTTTTCAGCTTGCCCATTTCTTTTCTGTGTAATTACAGATGGATGGAAATCACATATGCTGCTCGCAACAGTATCTGTAGGAGAGTTAAACATTCTTGCCATGACTCAGCAAGTCCAGTCCTAAGTACACATCTGTCCTGCAATCATTTGGCTGAAAGTAAGTGCCCTTTGGTTTAAATCACAGGACTGATAATGCTACACACGCACCAGGAGGATTTGAAAAAGTTTATTATGTAACAAGGCTCCCAAACAGGTCCCCAAACGGTTTGAGAAAGCAACGAGGGGTGAGTGGCTTTGGCTGTTACTGTGGTTGGAGGGTTGGGCTGGGATGAAGGTTCCCAGGTGGGAAACAGTGTTATGCAGTTTGACCTTCCCTCTGGTGCCGAGAGAGGGAGCTTGTGCTCTTTCTCATGAGCTAGTTTAGCCGTGAGTAAAGAGTGACAAGTCTTGAAAGCTATCAGCAAACATCAGTAATAGTCAACCTCTTAATTACAATACCCCAAAAACTTGTGCACAAGTCCACACACACACAAAAAAACATTTACAAGAGTGGTGGGGGTTTTTTGTTTGTTTTTTGTTTTCTTTTAGAGACGGGGGAGAGAGAGAGAGAGAGAGCAGGGGAGGAGCAGAGGGAGACAGAGGGAGAGAGAGAATATTAAGTAGATGACACAGGGTTTGCTTTCACGATCCTGAATTATGACCTGAGCCAAAATCAAGAATTAGGCGCTTAACTGACTGAGCCACCCAGGTGCCCTACAAGGGTGTTCTTAATAGCCAAATTCATAACATCCGCAAACTGGAAACAACTCAAATGTCCATCATGAGCAGAATGGATAAATATATTGTGACATATTCATACAATTCAACAAATAAGAACATTGTTAAATGCAACACGGGTGAATCTCACATGTTGCTACACACGAGAAGCCAGACATAAAAGAGTACATATTGTATAAATCTATTTATATGAGTTATTAAAATGTACAAAACTAATAAGTGATGTCAGAAGTCAAGAGAGTGGTTGGGGCGCCTGGGTGGCACGGTGGTTGGGCGTCTGCCTTCGGCTCAGGGCGTGATCCCGGTGTTATGGGATCGAGCCCCACATCAGGCTCCTCCGCTATGAGCCTGCTTCTTCCTCTCCCACTCCCCCTGCTTGTGTTCCCTCTCTCGCTGGCTCTCTCTATCCCTGTCGAATAAATAAAAAATCTTAAAAAAAAAAAAGAAGTCAAGAGAGTGGTTACCCTTATGAAGAAAGTCATTACAAGGTGCACGGGGAGGGTACTGGCGTGCCAGTGATGTGCTATTTCCTGACATAGCCCAGGTGACAAACTTAGTTCTGGGTTTCATTTGATGGAAACAGTGGCAATAAAGTGAAACAAAAGATCTGGGTGAAGGTTCACAGATAGGTTCTCTTTGTAAATAGTCAGTGATCTGTATATATGTGTGTTTGAGCACTTTCCCGCATGTTTGTTACACTTCGATTAAAAAAAGAAAAATCCACTAATTAAGAAAGAGAATGTTTCCATTTTACATCACTCTTTCACTCTGAGATAACCAGTATAATAATACTTGTGATAATCATTCTCTTTCATGTACTACTATATATATATCCATAAAAAATAGATTGGTTTGTATGCTTAGTTCTTTAGTATTTAGTATGCTTTAGTATGCTTAGTATAGTAGTTTCTATAAATGAAACAATGCTATCTTTGAGATATTTTCTTGTTGAAATATTATCATGTCACTTTCTCATTTTGTGTAGTTTCTAGATTATTGCATGTAATTGTTTTTGTAAATTGTTACAGCTATCAGGAAAATGTGTTAAAACTCTTTTACTAATTATAATAGTTTATTTTTGTTTATTTAGTTGATCTTTGTATAGAAGCATACAATCTGTTTTTTTTTTTTTAAAGCTCTGTTTCTTCCTTTCTAGTCATTACACCTTTTTCCCCCCTTTTATCTGGTAGGGAATAGAAATGGCAATTCCTGGTCTACTCTAGGTGTCCCCAGTGTCAAACAGAATGTTTTGAATTATTTACCTCTAAGTGTTGTTTTCTGCATATTATTTTTCTATTTTAAAAATCAGGTTAAAGAAATTTCCTTGTCTGTGATTTTCCTTTCTCACACTGTCTTTGTCTGGCTTTGACATTAGGACGAAGTCAGGCTTATAAAATGAGATGGAAAGGCTTCCCCTCTGTTACTATATTTGGAGGTGTTTGTGTCCAACTGAAATCATTCTCCTTGGAATATTTTGTGGATCTTCCACAAAAACCATCTTCCAGATGGGTTTGAAGTTTTCTCTGTGGGGAAAAAAATTTGACTATTCAATTTATTAAATGATTTGGGGCTATTCCTATATGTGGTTGCCCAAGAAGGCGGCCATTTCTCAGTTGTGCACAGAGTGTCTGGGACCTTCTGGGGCTTCTTACAAAGGTCCTTGGAAGGCACTGGCGGCTCCACTCTGCGCAGCCTCCAGGAGAGCCAGGCCTAGGAGGTGCCCTGGATCCCGCCCTACCTGACGCTGTCCCAGCAGCGTCGGTCTAAGCTGAGAAGTCGCAGGAGAGGTTTACTTGTCCCCCTCGTGGTGATTTTCCTTTTCTCCCAGGGGTCTCCGTTCTGCCTTTGTCTTCCTTCTAAAGGTGACCTGAGAGTCTGTCGTCCTGCTCACAGAGGGACGGTCAGTCTTTTCCTCCTGTCTTTACAGCCCCATGCAGCCGGCGGAGAGGGGCGTGCAGCCCAAGTGCTCACTTTGGTTCACAAAGGTTAAAGGCAGGAGCGCGGAGGCAATCGGAATTCCTCTTTGCCTTAGCCTGTTCCCGTGTGAAGTTGTATGGCTTTGGGAGTGTTAACCACATTCTCTTTGAAATGGGATTAACAGAAAAAATAACGTTACTTTGTTGGGATGCAAAGAATATACAAATAATCCAGTGAGCCCAGATTCTCAACACTTGTCGTATTTTTCCCAACAATAAAACCGGCGGACCACGTGGCCTAATGGATAAGGCGTCTGACTTCGGATCAGAAGATTGAGGGTTCGAATCCCTTCGTGGTTGTAGCTCCCTTTTTCACGCTTGCCTCTCCCAGGCATGTCTGTCCCGACCTTCAGATCCCAGATCCAGGTCTCTGGAAGGAAATGCGACAGTGCGTCCCGGCAGATCGGACCCGGGCGGGAGGCCGGGAGGCGGCGGCGCGGCCTGGCAGGTGCGCAGGTGCGCGGGGCAGAGGAGTGGGGCGCGAAGGCTGAGGACCTCTGCCCTCTCGGTCCCTGCAGCGCGGGTGCTACTCGGTCAGTTCGGCGGGCGATGACCCTCCTCCGGCGCCTCGTGGCCGCGCTCAGTGATTTCACAGCAGACGCACAGAAAACCTGTATTTTGAGCAACTTGTTTCTTTGAAGTCAGTTTAAGTGCCGCCCCTTTCAAAAGGAGACCGCTCCTACCTTAGGGGAGCCGAGCAGAGGCGGTGACTCCTGCTGACTCGGGCGGACGACCCCCCAACCCCCCAACCCCCTGCGGCTCAGCGGGCGCCACCTGCCCGGTGAGGACCCGGCGTCCGCGCAGAGACCCCAAGCCTCCAGGGGAGGCGAACCCAGCGAGCGGGGGCCAAGAGCGAGCAGCCTCGGCAGAAGTGTAAAGAATCTGGCCAAACACAGCTGAATATTAAGATGAAATGGACAAGATGCTAGAACAATATGACAGATCAAGTGAGATTCAAGACGGAGTATCAATTATGAAGTCTTCAACTATGAAACGTTTTGAGTTCGTTCTCAAAAGTCTTCCTACTGAGAAAATCCCATGTCCCGTCGTTTACCGGAGACTCCTTAAAACATTCAAAGAGATCAATTTGATCAGACATAACTCTTCTGAGACAGAGCGGGGACTGGACTCGGGTCCCCCGCACCCGGACACCGCACCCCGCGCGCCTCCGCCGTGAACTCCGTGCCTCTGGCGCCGCGCAAACGGCAGGAATGCGGAGGGAGGGGCTGCGCCCAGAGTCTGGCGGGCGCCGGACCAAACCGGTCCGCACCGGGACGGACCCCGGCGCTGAGCTTTCACGGACTTCCCCTCCTGTTCACGGTAGAAGTCGCCCCCGGGGGTGGAGAGTCAACGCGTTAAGTGGCCGGGCCACGCAGGAAAATCCGTGACCTTGAAGTCACCCATCCCGTCTCCACCTGCTTGAACTTCGCTCTTGCCCACCTGCGTGTCTGTGAAACCCGCTCCCTGACCGCTCCTCGGCGCCAGCCTGAGAATCCTTTCCTCCCCGCGGCCCCGGGTGCGGAGCAGCAGCCCCCGTGAGGCCGGCCGGGAGCTCCCGTGAGGCCCCTTGGCCGCTCCTGTGGCTGGGAGAGCACTTCCACAGCATGGAAAGTAAGAGAGAGAAAGACAGACACACAATTATGTTTGCAGAATGCCGTCATGAGATTTTCTTCCCACTTAATGTATCTTTTAAATGGATTTTTAAAAAAGATTTTATTTATTTATTCGACGGAGATAGAGACAGCCAGCGAGAGAGGGAACACAAGCAGGGGGAGTGGGAGAGGAAGAAGCAGGCTCCCAGCAGAGGAGCCTGATGTGGGGCTCGATCCCATGGGATCACGCCCTGAGCCGAAGGCAGATGCTTAACCGCAGTGCCACCCAGGCGCCCCTAAATGGATTTTTTGAGGCACAGTTTTCTTAGAATGAACTACATATATTTAAACATACGTGTGGGTTTGACACAGGTGTAAACTCATGAAGCCATCACTACAAGAAAGGTAATGAACACAGACATCATCCCCCTCCCACAGCCACTGCCTCCTGTCATTATGTTTGTAGTTTTATGAAACGTTTTATGCTTGTAGTTTTATAATTTTATGTAAATGAAATCATACAATATAGGCTCTCTTTATTCTTTCACCTACGTAATTTTGAGATTCACCCATGATGCGCGTATGTGTAATTCCTTTCTTTTTATTGCTGGATAGTATTCTGTTGTATGGATGTACCACAATTGGTTTACCCATTTGCCCGTTGGTGAATATTTATATTACCTCCAGTTATAAATAAAGCTGCCATGAACATCTATGTTTAATCCTTCGTGTGGACATATTTTTTCATTTCCCTTGGAATGGAGTGGAATGGCTGGGCCGTATGGTAGGTCTATATTTAATTTTTTAAAAAGAAAGTGCCAAACTGAGGCTGGTATTACCGTCATACCTAATGGGATAGGGACGTTGTGAGAAAGGAAGGTCACGGTCAGTTGCACTCTTGAACACACACGCGAACTATCTTGACGGTTAAGGAACTGAATACAGTCATATTTAAAATTAATTGTAAGTCATGTTGGTCTTGAGTTTATACCAAGATTACAAGGCTGGTTTACCATAGATTTACCATAAATCATTCCAATTTACACATTAAGAAGGAAATGTGCCACGTGATCACCTCAGTAGAGACAGAAAAAGTACTTACTAAAACTCAGCATTCAGTCACGATCAAAACTCCAAGCAACCTAGCAAGGGAAGGTAATTTCTTTAACCTGGCGTCTTTGAAAAATTATAGTCAACATCAATCTTAAATGTGAAATATTGACTATATGCAGAATGATGAAAAATTCTGTTTGAGATTGGTAACAAATCAGGGACTAGCTCTTATCACTCCTATTCAAGATTATGGATTTCTGTGTGCCTCATTCATTATCTTTTTCAGTCATGCTCAAAAAAGGAATACAAGGTCACATGACTAGAAAGGAGGAAAGAAGAATATCCTTATTCTCAGATGCTACGATGACATACAAAGGTAAGTTATTGGATCACATGGATCTAGTACAACATAATAGCTTGTGAGATCTAACGGATGGTACTATAATGGGCTGTGTAAATGAAGGATGAACCGCGAAGGGTATGTTACCTACAGTGAGAAAATGAGAGGATTGGAGAATACGCCTCCTCTACGCTTACGTCGGATGAGCCCTTTCCTTGCCGACTCTACAGAAGCCCAAGAATCTGGTAGACAGACTTCATTTATGACAAGGTTTCCATTTTTTGTTTTAATCAGTCGCCGACAGTCTCCACGGAGGGGCTCTGAGAGCATGTCATGCAATCCAGACCGAAAGCAGCTCTACTTTCCTGAAGTCCTCTTGCTCTGCCTGCCTGTCTGACCCTGTCCCCTCCATCCCCCTGCCTCCTCCAGTCCTTTCTGAAACTGAACTCCCGGTAGAGCTGGTTTCTGGCCTGAGCCAGGGATGGTGGATTATGAGACTTTGAAAGCCTTTTTTGAAAGTAGAAACCATTTCTGTCTCTAGATTTCTGAGCTCTTCTCGGGGCTTCTAAACTGAGGGGAAAAAAGCACAAGGACACTGAATTTGCCTCAAAAACCCCAAAGCCCTTTAGGGCAGTCATGCAAAAGTCGTCTTCTGTTGTCACCAGAGACATTACAACATTCAGTCCCACACTACTGGATACCTGCCTCATGAGATTAAATATTAACATATTGTTGTGGAATATATCCTTGGTTTGTTTTAATCGGATATGGTAAAATACACAGGATTTGGCTGTCATGAAAGAAGTTTTTGTACTCACAGATCCCCAGAAACAGAAGCTGTGGCATATGGAGAAGTACTAGGGTCAGGCAGGAGGCAGAGCGAGTGAGGGAGGAACTGGACAAGAGCCTTCGTTGTGGTTTTTGTGGGAGGAATGAGTGAGGCAGGGTAAACAGGCTTAGCACTGGGCAGTTTGAACGGTTCAGGGCTGTCCCTAGTGATCTGGTACCCAGCCCTGGGATGACTAGGGCAGGAGAATAGCAGCCCAGGCACAAGAGCTTGTTAGGAAGCTGTCTGGAGCACGGACTCTGGACCAGTTGGTTTGCATGGGAAAGGTGCAGTCACAGGGGGGTTGTTTCCTACCTGTGGGAATTGATTAGCCCTTGGGAACAGGGATAGTCCTTCTCTTGGGCTGGCAAGGCCCCAAGATGTCAAAGCATCAGGAAATACAGAAAATTAAAAATATGATTAATACACGTTTATGAAGCATGAGGCATGGCATTTGGCCTGCGCACAATAAATTGTATTTATCATTTACATTATGTATTTGTAGCTCGGGGTGGGGGGAAGTGATATACCATATCATGTGGTTAATAATGTTGGAAGGAATCCAATTTCCATATTCCTACCTACTTAGGGTTCTATCTGTGATATCATCCCACCCTTCACATGTTGTTACTAATTCCTAACCATCTATGACTATTAATCTTTGCTCAACTTGTGGTAATTGGCCCTTGAGTAAGGAAACTCTTTCTTTATGGGCCCATCTCACAGATCAGATCTAAGGAGCATAAAGACTCTGCTTTCCCAGATCTCTGAGTTTCAAAGTTCTGATAAGCTTTTGAGTAGCTTTGGAGCATGCCTCCAGCATGAGAAGAGCAAACAATCTAGATTTGAGAGAAAACATGGCGGGTTTATTTCAGAACTCCCACCTGAAAGCATGACATACCCATATTGCAACCAGGGTAAGAGTAAAAACTAAAGGCTGGAAGAGCTTTGCCTACTCACGGGGTCCTTACCTTCCCTGGGCCAGTAGACTACCACTGAAAGACATCAAGGCCAATAGCGGCCTGTTGGATCCTATAGTTTTCAGCCTCTCAGGGCCAACGCGTCCATTCTGGCTCACATCCTGGTCAAGACAGAAGGTGTTGTGGGAGTCTAGGGCTGGAAGACAGGAAGGCGAGAAGGCAGAGGAGGAGGGGGGGAACAAGGAGAGGGAAAGGAAGGGGCAGAAGGTAAGAAAGAAGCACGCAGGAAGAGAAGAATACTAACATTGACAAGCTGCCTACCACGTGACAGCCATCTTCAAACACATCACATTTAGCCCTCACTGATGAGCAGGTGGCTGTCAGTGTGCCCATTATGTCAATAAGGAAGTCAACACAGACAGAAAATAAATAATATGCCTAAGTTTGTGTTCTTAACAATCCCAATTGTTTCAAAACCCAATTTATTTTCACTATTCAATAATAAAGACTTAGGGAAGACATGAAGAGAGTAATGGATGAGGGCAGAATGTACAGGGCAAAGTTCAGGAGAAAGGGTGGGAAGAAAGGAAATGCAGGGAATTCAGGAGCAAAGTCCCAGGGGATAATGAGGGGTTCAGAACTCATCATAACATGAATTCATGATATAAATGGCTGCTGAGTGAGGGTTGATCTCATGTAGACCTCAGCCTCTCCTAGGAAGAAATCACTTATTAATTAAACATATATTGATGTATTTTAAATTCCATACACATTTCTTGTTTCTTGGGATAAAAATGAACAATTTTAATAGTCTCTGCCTTGAGAAGCTAAATTTCAATGATGTCAATAAACAGAACTCCTGCCTTTGCTGCTACAATTCCCCTATGACTGTCCCAACACTAACTATGGTATTTGGTGTTTACATGCTTTTTTCTTTTAAGATTTTATTTATCTGTTTGAGAGTGAGAGACAGAGCACGAGTGGGGGTGGGAGGGGAAGAGGGAGAATCAGACTCCCCACCGAGCAGGGAGCCTGACTTGGGGCCCGATCCCAGGACCCTGAGGTCACGACCGGAGCCGAAGGCAACCACTTAAACGACTGAGCCACCCAGGCGCCCCACATGCTTTTAAAAAGCTTATAGCAGAAAGGAACGAGGAAAAGATAAAGCCACCGTAGCAGGAAAATGGTGCAGTATTACCTTTGACAGAAGAAAGCAATGCCATTTAACACCCATTTGCTTCTGTCTTTTCCAACAAGGAAAAATAATACTTATTTTTAAAAAAATATTAACTCATTTTATCACCACACAATTTAAAAAAATGTTTTTAAATAATCTTTATGCTCAACATGGGGCTCAAACTCACAACCCCAAGATCAAGAGTCACATGTTCTACCAACTGAGACAGCCAGGCACCCCAGAAAATATTTAATATTTAAAATGGAAAAAGAGGGATGCCTAGGTGGCTCAGCCGTTAAGCATCTGACTCTTGATTTTGGCTCAGATCATGATCTCAGGGTTGAGAGATCAAGCAAGCTCTGCCTTGGGCTCTGTGCTGATCATGGAGTCTGCTTAAGATTCTCTCTCACCTTGTCCCTCTGCCCCCCCCCACTCGTGCACTTACTCTCTCTTTTAAATAAACAAATATTTAAAAAAAAAGACTCATTCAAAGTTTCAACAATAATTAAAGAAGTATGGCACTGGCCAGAATAGGTAAATAGAGAAATCAAACGTAACAGAGAGCTTATGCTCATGTGGACACCTGAGAAAGAACAGAGGATACACTACAGCTGGAGGGTGGAGTGAATTTTTAGGTAAATAGTTCTAGAGAAAATGAATGTAAATGTGTTGACCTGTACTTCATCATATAGAAAAAAATCTGTTTGAGTTAAAGACTTACATGTAAAAGACAAATATATACAAATTTTAGAAAATTATAAAAAAGAATATATTTGTTAAACTTGGGGTTGGGAAGAATTTCATAAACATGCCCAACATAACAACAATAAGGAAAAAGAGACGAATTTGACAGCATTAAAATTTTTTAAGTTAGCTCATCCACAGACACATAACGAAAGAAAAATGGCATTTATAGTGTTGGCTGTGGGGTTTTTTCACAGATGTCCTTCGTCAGGTTGAGGAGGTATCTTTCTATTCTTGGTTTATTGAGGATTTTCATCAGGAAAGGGTGTTGGATTTGGTCAAGTTTTTTTCTGCATCTATTGAGATGACGTGTGGTTTTTGTTTTTTGTTCTATTGATGTGGTGTATTACAATAATTGATTTTTGCATGTTAAATTAACCTTGCTTTCCTGGGCTAAATCCCACTTGGTCATGGTATATAATTCCTTTTATGTGTTGCTGGATTTTGTTAGTATTTTGTTGAGGATTTGCATCCATGTTCATAAGAGACATGGGTCTATAGTTCTCTTGTGATGTCTTTGTCTGGTTTTGGCCTTGGGGTAATAATGGCCTCATAAAAATCAGTTAGGAAGTCTTTCCTTCTCTTGTATTTTTAAAAAGAGTCTGTAGGAGCGCCTGGGTGGCTCAGTCAGTTGAACATCTGCCTTTGGCTTAGGTCATGATCCCAGAGTCCTGGGATCAAGCCCTACCTTGGACTTCCTCTGCCTGCTGCTTCCCCCTCCTTGTGCTCTCTCTCTGGCAAATAGATAAAATCTTAAAAATAAATAAATAAATAAAATCTTTAAAAAAAAGTTTGTAAAGAATTGATATTGATTCTTTTTTTAATGTTTGGTAGAATTCAGCAGTGAAGATGCCTGGGAATGGTCTTTTCTCTGTTGGTAGTTTTTTGGTTACTAATTCAATCTGTTTGCTTATTATAGACCTATTTATATTGTCTAATCTTTTTTAATTAGTTTCATTAGTTTGTGTCTTTCCAGAAATCTGCCCGCTTCATCTAGGTAATCTAATGTGTTGGTGTTCTATTTTTCACAGTATTCCTTGACAACCCTTTTTATTTCTGTAGGGTCTATAGTAATGCCCCTTCTTTCACTTCTAATTTTAGGAGTTTCAGTCCACCCTCTTTTTTCCTTAGTCAGTCAGCTGAAGGTTTGTCAGTCTTGTTGATCTTTTAAAAAAAAACAGCTTTTGGTTTCATTGATTTTCTCTATTGTTTTTCTATTCTCTGTTTCATTAATTTCCACCCTAATATTTATTTCCTTACTTCTGCTTGCTTAGATTTAGTTTGCTCTTCTTTGCCAGTGCCTTAAAGTGGAAGGTTACGTTATTAATTGGAGATTGGTGTTTGCTTGTTTGTTTTAAGTAAGAATTTATAGCTATACATGTTCTTCTAAGCCCTATGTTAGCTGCATCACATAAGATTTGGTATGCTAAGCCTTCATTTTCACTTATCTTAAAGTATTTTCTATTCTCTATTGGTTTTTTTTCATTGACCCATTTGTTATTTAAGAGTGTATTGCTTGGGGCGCCTGGGTGGCACAGCGGTTGAGCGTCTGCCTTCGGCTCAGGGCGTGATCCCGGCGTTGTGGGATCGAGCCCCACATCAGGCTCCTCCGCTATGAGCCTGCTTCTTCCTCTCCCACTCCCCCTGCTTGTGTTCCCTCTCTCGCTGGCTGTCTCTCTGTCTCTGTTGAATAAATAAATAAAATCTTTAAAAAAAAAAAAAGAGTGTATTGCTTAATTTTCACATAATTGTAAGTTCTATCAAGTTCTTTCTGTTATTACTTTCTAATTTTATACATTGTGATTGGTAAATATATTTTGTATTATTTTAATCCTTTTAGATTTATCAAGTTTTGTTTTATGAGTATATGGTTTATCCTTGAGAATGTACCATGAGCACTTGAGATGAATGTATTTATTTATTGATGGTGGAGTGTTCTATAGATGTCTGTTAGGTCTGGCTTATAATATGGTTCAGATCTTTTTTTTTTTTTTTTTGAGCTTTTGTCTAGTTCCATCTATTATTGGAATTAAGATTTTGAAATCTCCAACCATTATTGTTGAATTGTCTATTCATATCGTTTTTTCTTTAAGTTTTTGCTTCATGTATTTTGGTGTTTTTTCATTGGGTGCATACATATTTGTAATTGTTATATATTTCTGATGGATTGATCCTTTCATCATTATGAAATGTTGCTCTTTATCTCTAGAACCTTTTTTGTTTGTTTGTTTTAGCCTTTTTGTGTAATACTAGACATAGACACTTCGGCGTTCTTGTGGTTGCTGTGTCCATGATCTACCTTCTTATCATTCTTTTATTTTCTATGTATTGTGTCTTTGAATCTAAAGGGTGTCTCCCGTAGACCACATACATTGGATCTTTTGATCCAGTATGACAATCTCTGCCATTTGATTGGTTATTTAATTCATTCACAACTTAGGTTATTTTTGATATAGTGGTATTTATATCTGCCACTTTACTTTTTGCTTTCTCTGTGTTGTTATTAGCAAACATATTACATTTCTCTGTTATAGGTCTAACAATACATTATGCATATATTGGTTTATATAATTGCTTTTTTGTATAAGCAAAAAAGTTTGGCCTACATGTGGTATCTTGGTGGGTTACCCAGTGGGAAGGTCCTGGAGACCTATCTGAAAAAAGAACTGTACGTGTGACTTCCAGCCACCAGGACAGCAAGTATACTACCCCTATGGATTTCTGTTATAGGATTTCCTTTAAAAAATATTAGGCAACAAGCTACCAGGTGTGAGTGCTTGATATCTCTAAATTGCTTCAATATGCAAATGTTTTTCAATGTGGGTATCAGCCCCTTGTCTCCTTGTCATGGGCAACAAAGCAAACCAGGACATTTAACAAAAGGATAGCCAGCACTGGGAAAATGCTTCTAGAGAAAAATATGGATCCTACAGCCTAGTCTGTTTGAAAAGCAGGCAAAGAATGTGGACACTGCCTATTCAGTCATACCTCTATTCACTCTAGTGATTCGGAAATTCTGGGCCTTTCAACTCTGGGCTTGGTGTAAGGACCCAGGGAGACAGCTTACTACTCCTGGAATAAATTTAAATAGCCCAAGGTCCCCTTGATTTGGAGTCTCTATGCTGGGCCAAGAACAGAGAAGACCTAATGCTTAGGACAATGAGAAGATCCCCCAAAGTAATAATCTGCTAATTCGTTTTAGGCTCTTACTCTGCTAAATGCTTTTGACAGTCATCTTTATCTTTATAACAAAGTGCACCCAAATTTAGTGGCTTTAAACAATAATTGTTCTTTCATTTACTGAAGATTAACAATTTGGGCTTCACTCAGCTGGGCAATGCTTTTGCTGGTTTTGCCTGCGGTCATTCATGTGATTGCAGTCATATGGCAGTCTGACTGGCGCTGGATGGTCCAAAATGTTCCCTCCCACACGTCTGGGGTGTCAGCTGGCAAGGCTAGGATGGCTAGGATGGCAGCGTCTCTCTCTCTCTCTCTCTCTCTCCCTCTCTCTCCCTCTATGTGCTCCTCCATCCTCTAGGAGGTTAGACCGGTTTTCTTCATATGGTGGGTCTCAGGGTCCCAAGAGGGCAAGAGGGGCAGTTGTAAGGCCTCTCCAGGCCTTATCTTGGAACTCCTGCAAAATCACTTTCACAACGTTATATTTCATCAATCACAAGATCAGCTCACATACAAGAGGGAGAGAAACAGACCCCATCTCTTGATGGAAGATACCACAAAATCACCTTGCAAGGGGACAGCAGAGAGATGGGAGGAATTTGTGGCCATTAATTAATTGATAATTTATTATCTCCTTTGTAACTGAAAACAACTCTGTGAATAACCTCTATTCATGTGTCCACTGTACATCTCGGGGAGGAAACTGTTCATTATCACTTCTTTACCAAGTGTTGCCCTAGAGTTGGTCTGTGGGCCTGGTTTTGAACTCGTAATTCATGTTGGGCAGCTCAGGGCGGGACGGGGCTGTGAACACTCCGACTTGTAGAGGCATCTGGAAGAGACCTGACGGTGCTGAGCACGCGGACGCGGACGATTTCACATCTCCCGGGGCAGCTGCAGAGCTCTGTCCCTGTCTGCAGGGTGCCTCCGGCAACCTCGACTGTCTAGACCCAAGATTCCCGCTCGGGTCGGACGTGGTAATGGGTCAGCTCGTTTTCTCACACTGAGCACCTGTGTCTTCGTCGTCACTGCAGGCCTCGCGGACCTGAGTGGTGAGGATCCCGGACGCAGCCCGAAGGAGTGGAGAAACTGAGGTAAGGAAGGCAGGTTAAAGACAGGAGAGTTTCCACTGAAATACGTAACTAAAAACCACGATTGTCCACATTTCATAGAGTCAGCAAATCAGGCATAGGAGTATTTTTCAGCAATTTTTATAATTTTTATATATACCTGAACTCGGCCCGAGTCTCTGTCTGACGGTCCTTTTCTCGCTGAATTGACTGCTGTGAACAGTCGCCTGGGCAACCGTCAGACGCTAGCCGGGGTGTGGGGAGAGGGCAGGCGCCAAAAACGCCGGGCTCTTGGTGACGCAGGACCCCGAGCAGGAAGGCTCGGGTGGGATGTAAGCTTCCTTGAGGGTCCGCCGCCTTGGCGCGTCTCCGCTCAGTCCCTCGTTTGAGCTGTGGGGTCGGAGGAGTGGTAAAAGCTGCTCCAGGTGAGGCTCGAACTCACAACCTCGGCATCGCCCACGAGCTACTGTCTTATAAGTACCGCGCGCTAACCGATTGCGCCACTGGAGCTGCGCGGGTGCGGGGCTTCGGCGGTGCAGTGAATATGCTTTCCCCAGGACCGCTCTGCTGGAGGGACTCCCACCAACACGGCCTCCCGCCGGAGAGCCGCCACCCCCGCCACCCCCGCGGCCAGAGATGCCGCTCGGCTCCGATCCCCACCGCCCTCCGCGAGCAGACTGGTATCTGAAGGCACTGGAATCGCACACCGGTCCCAACGACTCCTTGCAAAGCAGGCGAGCCTGTTCCTACCCTGGCGGAGGTGCCCACGTGGGGGAGCGAATTCCACCTGCCGGACTCCTGCGCTTCCGGCCGGGGATCCCCGCCCGCCTTCCTCCCTCGCAGGACCCCCTGCCCGCCCGGCCCTTGGTTGCTGGGTTCTGATCTGAGGTTGGAAAATACTACCCTGAAGCCTTCAGGGAGCGGGTATTTCCTTCGGAAATAGCACTGTTTTCCAAATATGTAGCTGCAACACGGGCGAAGGAAATGCAGGAAACAACGTGATCATTACTCGAACATTTTCTGAAGTCTCGTACTCAAATCCACCGTTCCCTTGTGTTTTAGCTCATTTCAGACTTTGTTCTATGAAAGTTTTCATTGGAGTATTTTTGGAGTGGGCAGGGCTGTAGTTATACCCTCACACACACGTATATACAAGATAATATATATGTATTTATTATTTTAATTAGAAAAATTTTAACTTCTGCTCCTTTAATACGTCTTACTGTGCAAGAAACAGTCTTGCATACATATCTGAAATAATGTACCGTCACACGCTGTGTAAAGGCGAATACCGTAGGTACCATAGAGCTGATCATCTGTCCAGAGTTCTCAGCTTAGGGGATCTCACTTCCTAACTTTTACATTGATTTTCGAAAGTCACAAATGTCATGTCCAAGAATTGTTAAGGGGGCTGTAGAAAATAATCACTTTGTTCAATATTATAGTTGTAAAACTGGAGTATATTTTCTTTTTTTTTTTAAGGTTTTAATTTCTCATTGGTGTGCCCCAAACTTTCTTCACGTCTTCCCTTATTTCTTTATTTGAGAGAGAGAGAGCAGAGGGGTGGTGGGGTCATGGGCAGAGGAGAGAAGCCGAGTCCCCGCTGAGCACAGAGCCCCACAAGGGACTGGATTCCAGTTCCCCCAGACCACGAGCTAAGCCAAACCAAGGGGTGGCTTAACTGCACCACCCAGGCGTCCCTGGAAAATATTTTCTTTAAGAAATGAAAAACTAATAAGTAAATGCCACTTATCATCGTTGTTACATCAGTATAGACCAGCAGGAAAAAATACTATGATAAGCTTGTCTCTGATACCAAGAAAACATTCTAGTTCAAGCTTTAATACCTTCCTATGTTTTCACTAGATAAAGTGTTCACTTTTCTGTTCTCTTCATTTTTTCCCATATTTCACGTCAGAGGGTTGGTACAGCCTTTAAAACTTCATTTAGAGGAGCAAATTCAATATCTATTGATTTCTTCTCAAAAGGCATTTTAACTCATTGGGTAGCCCGGCTGTTCCATTCTCATGAATACTCTAGCCATGACAAAACTCAGCAGGACACAGACAAATCCAATAAATAGAAGAAGAAATCTACTGAATTTTGGAATGTTTGGTTATCCAGGATTATGAGCCCTAAGCCTCCCACTGTGAACAGGAAGCTGGATTGGAGTCCTTCCATAATATATTGTCCAAGCAAGCTCCTGCTCTATGATGCCCGTGCTCGTCGGTCATAGAGCCAACGCTCGGAGGTTCAACAGTAATACCATCAGTGATTCTTCTGGTGATGAGGAAGTAAGAACACCACCGGTGGAGCATTCACAGTCACGGCCCACAGCAAGTGCACCCAAGGTGGCTCCTTCAGCTTTGGTTTGGGGCGTTCGAGCACTAAGAACAGGACTCAGTACAAAGTCTCCATGTTGGTGGTGGCGGGGGCAGCTCTTGACCCCTGTAGTATTTAATTATTTAACACTATAACGTAAACTATTTCCCATGATGGTCAAGCTGAAGGAAACACTTATATAGCCCTTGCTATTGGGGTTGGACCTGTTCTAAGAACTGAACATAAAATGACTCATTATTCCACATTCTTACATTATTTGTAAGAGACAATGTTCAATCCATCCATTGATCTATCACAATTTAATTGGATGCCTTTGACCTATCTTCTGATAAAGAAGACATTTGGTACTGAGGCGCATTTTAGAGCTTGAGGACCAGTGCGCCAGAGCAAAGGCTGTCTTTCTGACTCCGTGTCTTCTCTTCCTAGGACTATCCCAGCCTAAGTTAAAGAGCGAGCTCAATTCTTGGTCCTGGGGAGGGGCCAAAGGTCTGACCAACACATTGGTCCTCTCTTGTCTTTGACCCCAAAACCATAAACATTGTCTTCTGAGTAGGAACGTGGCTTTCCTAGCTGAGAAGTCAGTCTCTGACAGGACAACGTTCCCAGAGGGTCAGTGTCCTTAACACTTTCTGAGCAAACGTGGATGTTCTCTGAGCCAGGTTTGGGGATAAGGTGGTAGTGTCGGGATGTGTAGAAAGTATGATGAGTCAAGGGTAAGACTTTATGATGGTGTTCAGATGACTTTTTTGAACTAATGGCTCCAAAAAAGGTTACGCTTAATCTTATTTTCCACTTATTTCTTTAAAGAATCCAAGGATGTAAATCAATCTTTTCTAACCAAGATACCACATCAGGTACAGCAGTTTCAGTCAGAGCTAGTCCCTGGTTTAGTTTGTGGTAGGTGGTCCACTGTCATTTTCCAGGGTCTTTCTTTTACTCTTTGTAGGAACAAGCTGGTGCATTACATGCAGAGACAATTGTGCATCCTTTTGGTCCACCTGTCACTCTCCCAGGGAGGATGGCCTCATTTACTTCCCGGCTGTGGATCTGGGAGTCAGCATCAGGCCTTTCACTTGGCCTTTTCTACTGTGATAGCTCTTACAGCCCATGCGAAGATGTCAGTGTGGCAGTTTGCCAACTACCACGTATATCATCTGGGGACAAGAGACATTTCTACCAGATGGATCCATGGCCTTAGTGGATGAACAGTGATCCAGACCTGGGCCAGGACTCCTGCTGCGTGGTCCCCATAGCCTCCGTTCTCACCGGGGCCATGGCAACATGTTGGGCCTTCCAGTATCAATGTCCACCTGGATCGTATGTACAACAGTTCTTGAAATGTTAGGGTATTTCTCTTTCTTGATTTTATGGTTACTGAGTGAATGTCAGAAGCCCCTTTAGGAAAGGAATGGGGAAATTACTTTCTATGTATTTTTGGTGGTGTTGCAGTTCCTGCTTTCTCAAGACTTGGCTTCTCCTTTTGTCAGTGATTCTGGGTCTGAAAACTGGTTCAAGATCAGAAGCCGAGCAAGGTGTTGTGATTTTATTTGTAACTGGGGCTGCTGCGCTCAGTCTCCTGGTTATCTATTCTTGGTTTCTGCTGATTTTACAGACAATGATAACCTGTGTTGGCTATTCATCTGCTTTGCTTCTAGGGAAGCTGTGTTCTATGAATCATCTCCAGCACTCTGGAGAGTTGACTGCCACACACACACACACAGATTCTGATGGGTGAGTGCTGCCATGTCTGGCCTGACTCATTTCGGGACCCTATAACGCCCGTTACTAACAGTGAGGCCCCTTCTACAGCAGAATCTCGTATCAGCCCAGGCCTTTCGAGGACACTCACCACACATCCTCTCAGTGATCCTGCACATCCCTTTTTCTTTTTTCCAACTCCTGCAACATCGTCCTCGATGGGTTTCCAGCATCACATGGTAAATCCACTCTAGTGTGGACACTTCTCTCAGCTTTTGATGCCTCCTTTCTGTCATCAGGCACAACGGTCCTGGCATTTCTACTACATTTAGTGGGAGCCATTTCTTTTTCCAAGCAGGAGAATCCAAACAGTATGTTGCATTCTTGCCAATGTGTAAAATTTCTGCACTTTGGGAAAATACTCCAATATCAATGAGCTCTCCTGTAGCTAACTTTGTGTTCCGTGCCCCGTGATCCAGAACCTTTAGGATCTAGTTCTTTATGGGACAGGTGTTGAGTAGGTGGCAGAGCCCATGAGGCTTGGCAGAACAGAGCTTCTGCATTGTCGTCAAGCAAGAGGGACATGCTTACCCTGAATAAGGAGACCGGGGGCTCTTGGAAAATCCGGGGATCTAGATGTTCTAATGCATCCAACCGGATGTCTCCACCCAGTGTCTCAAGGTTCTAGTCTTTTCCAATCAAGGCCATGACCTGGACATAGAAGATAATTTAGTTTGAGAGTTTAACCTTCTTTGGAGCTCTACTATTCCTACGATTAAGTCTTGGACCCGAACCTTAGCTTTTTGTGCTCTTGGGCTGCAGGATGTGAGAGGGTCTTTATCTCCTTTTATGGAGGCACTCTGGCTTCCACCTTTAGCCTTTATTTGGTCAGATATCACCCTCAGCCTTTAATCATCTCTCTCCAAAGCATCAATTTCTTCTAGTAACCACCTTAAAATTGCCTTAAAATTATATTGCCTTAAAAGCACCACCTCTCCCACATTTCTCAAGCACCTGATACATCACACCCACCAATATGTATCCTTTCACCAGTGTAACCACCTCATTCAGGTTTGGTGAAAGTTTTAAAAATTGCTATGGGGCAGCTGGGTGGCTCAGTCGGTTAAGCATTGGACTCTAGGTTTTGGCTCAGGTCATGATCTCAGGGTTGTGACATCGAGCTCCGTGTTGGGCTCTGCACTGGGCATAGAGTCTGCTTAAGATTCTCTCTCTTCCTCTTCCTCTGCAACCCCCCCTCCCTCTCTAAAAAAATAAAAAATGAAAATTGCACGGCTACTCTATGCCGGTGGCTATTTGCGCTCCACCCCTCTCCTCACTGCTGCCTGGATGGTGGATAGCTCAGCTTCAAAGCTCTCATCTTAGCACCTTCTTCTTCAGATCCCTTCTGGCACCAACCATTGCAGGCTGGGTTGCCTGTAAAGACTCAAAGATGGAGATTTGCATGCAAAGCTTACTGGAGCACTGCCTCAGGGTCAAGAAGGGCATCAGACCCTCGGGGGTCTCTGCAACTGGGATGGGTCCTTCAGAGCTGTCCCAAGTTGAGAAGTCAGGTCTTGCCTTTTATACCCTCCACTGACCAGTAATTGGATACAGGCTGCCCCTGGAAAGGGGACATGACCTCAACCTGAGATAATTCCTAACAAGGGATAACAGTTGAGATCCACCAGGTGACAACCTTCCAAAGATCTGGGAGGATAATTCCTTCTATCCAAGGGGTTCAGGTAATCTGAGAAACACACCATCTGTGATAGTCACAGTGAGAAAGAAGAGAGAGATGAGACAAGTTTGAGCACAGAATAGGGTAAAAAAAACCACCACAGTGATGCCAGATGCTGCAGAAAACATTTTATTGGAGACAGTGCAGGGCTGGTTCTGGGGCTGAGGACTCCAGGATGGAGAGGGGAAAGCCCATCCTTCAAAGGATGCCTTGCCCAAGTGTCATAACCGGAGTGCACTGGAGGTCAGACAATACGGAAGTTTCTGTAGGATCTCAATTAGAGAGGGGCTCTGGGTCCCACTCTCATGAAGATGCCTTCTCTCCATGCAAGACAGTCTCCTGCTCCCACTCCACCCTAGAGCCCCTCAAGCAGAATGACCAGTCAGCGTGCATGTGGGAGGGTGGGTGTCATGGATGAGCACTGATCTGAGAAGATTTGGAAACTGACAATGCGTGTTTGTCCTGGGGGAGGGAGAGTGTTGTGAGGTGGAACCGGGCTGTGCGGCTACCTTCCCACTGTTACTTGTACAGCTTCAGGGTAGAGAGAGAAGGGGGAACATTCTGTCTAGGAACGTTCTTCTTCAGGATGCCGTGGCAGACGGAATCATCCTCACGGAAGGCTGATTTTCCTTTGATGGAGAGGAGTGATTAAATGTATAACAGAGGTCTGAGGATTTAGGGTTTCCATTCTTTTCTTCTTCTCCCACATATATACTCTTGCAAGGAGAAATATCAGTAGCCTTCCAAATATAAATCTACTTGGTAGAGAGTGGGAACTCTGGTGGTATAGAGTGATTTAGTCAAGTGGAGGCCATTTAGGAAGAGTGTAGTGAAATAGGGAATTTTTTAAAGGTCTTCAGATAAGAAGCAGGGTGGCTCTCCCCCAAACTCGGCCTTCCTATTTACTTTTGAACGGTTTCAGGTACTCCAGGATGTCTGACTTGACCGTGCTGACGGGAGTCCGGTGAAACCAGCGCATGACAGGGACTCCATCAGGCCCCACCAAGAACTTCTCAAAGTTCCAGCGGATGTCGTGGACCTTTACGGGATCCCAGGATATGTGTTTGAATGAGCCCAGAACCTCAGAGGGGTGTGGGCAGGAGAGCTGAAACAGAGATGGAACAAACAAACAGCATCATTTCTGCTATTGTCACCCACAGGGAATCCGCTCCCTCCCATGCCTAGATATTCTGATTTCCTGTGATTCTTAACAAATCCTCTGGATTGCCACCATGCCAACTATCAAGATGGTTGTAGATGTAACAGCAAAAGTCTGTTCCCTTCTCCTGTTCCTCTGTAACCGCTGTGATCACAAACCACGCCACTGTGAGTAAGATATGTGACCTCTGTGGCTGTCAGTTTCCTTTTCCGCAAAGCGAATGGCTTAGATTAGAATGCGGTTTCCCAGGTCTTAGGGCTTCTGGTCCAGTAGCATTCCAAAAATATCTTTGGGACCAACATGGAGTTCCAACATTTTGTTTTGTCAAATAATAGAACTTTTGAGAAACAGCATCACTTCATCATTTAATTTAAAAAAAGATTATCATAAGAATAAATTACATATAGGTCCTAATCTTAGAATAAAGGGAAACCCTATGAGTCTGTTGAGTTTATGAAACCCTCTTTACACTGCCCTGTTTTCTTCAATTTGCTGAGGGTATATAAAAATATCTGTCTGGGCCAGCGCTGGCTTGCCACCCAGCATTTAGAAACAATTAACAGCTGGTGGTTAGGGACCCTGTCAGCCTTCTGTTCTCTGTATCTAAAAGTCAGTGTTTCATAAAAGGCACTTACTACATGGTATTAATTTGTTGATTTCTACTTTCCCCTCTCCAGTAGGAACCTATCAAGGACTAGGGACTGTGTCTTATCCTCCTTTATATCCATATAATTTAGCAAACTGCGTCATACTCAGCCAACGTACCTTGAATGAATGAATGTCAATGAGCAAACGAGGGTGGTCCTTGGAAACACTACCACTCTACATAGCCCTCTCCCTCCCGAAAGCCAGAATCTCATAAATATTAACAAATTAAACCCCGATCTCTGTGCTAATGTGGAGACGTCTTGCCAAGAGTCCAATGCCACTTCCAGGGATGAGCCTTGGGTCCATTTCCACCAGAACCAGCTCTATGCTAGGAACACTAGGGAAGAAGAGGTTTGGGTCAATAATTCACTCACCTTCAAGAAGGTGAAGATCTTTTGTTCTTTCTCACCATTCACATCCCCTTTCTCAAAAAGCTGGAAATTAGGTACGTATCCTTTCCCTGGACGGACATACCTACAACGAGCCACAATGTTCCCAGGAAGTTCCAGAAAGTAGGAGAGAAAGCTATGATGGGGCACCATGGGAGGGGATGTGGAAAAAGGTGCGGAAGACAGGGCTGGGAAGGGAAAATAAGGCCATTCCTTGACTTTGGGCTCCCTGGTTCACATAATATTTCTCTGTTCTGCTGTGCTCCCTGTTCTGCTTCTGTTCCAGCGGTGTCTGTCCTGAACTTCTGTGGTCCCTCCAGATCTCACTCCCAGGGAGAAGGAGAGTCTCTGGACGCTGCCAGACTCACAGCGGGGTCGGACAACGCTGAGGTCAGTTTGCAGCTGCCCCCAGTCTACCACCTGCCCAGGAAGTTCCCAGTATGAAAGTGGCTCTGGAGACCAAAGAAAGGCAGACAGAGGCCTCCTCTGGGGATCCAGGCGGGCACTTACTTCAGCCCCGGCAGGATCTCTGAGTTCTCTCCTGGCTCCTGCTTTCCAAATTGGTTGCAGGGAAAGCCCAGCACCACCAGGCCCAGGGGCTTCAGCTCCTCCTGAAGTGTGTTCAGTTCTGTGGGTAGAGAAGGGACAGTAAGGAGGCCTGACTGGAGACTTGCTTTGTGGAGAGAACGATCTGTACACGTTTTCAAGGAAAGAGAGGCCTCAGGAAGGAAAAATCTCTAGATTGGAAAGACTCTTGGTGGCAGGGCTGAGGTTAGATGCTGGAGCTCCAGACATGCATTCAAAAGCCCTTTATTATAGGGTAACATTCCCCAAATCTGTGGCACATCAGAATCAGCCGAGGGCCCTTCCTGAAAAACAGGGGTGACCGGGTCCCATCCCAGAGAATTCTCTGATTCCCTTCTTCTGAGACGTTCCCCACTCATCTCAGTTATTCAGAACCTCACCAGGTTCCTGTTGATTGTGGAAGGTGCATCTGCTTACGGAAAGTGTATTGAGGTGCTATTAATGGATACAGTTTCAGTGTGATAAGATGAAAATATTCTGGAGATTTGTCTCATAAGAATGTGACTACACTTACCATGACTGAACAGTACACTTAGAAACAGTTAAAATTGTAAATTTTATGTTATGTCTTTTGTTAACCACACACACACACACGTTTGCCTTCCCTGGTTGATTAATTGCTAGACCGAATCTTTCTTTGTTAAAGGGAAAGACACAGATGACGAGAATGGGCTTCTCTCCTCAGTAGAGACTGGATGCCCCTGGGGAGCAGAGATCAACCTGACAGGTGCAAAGAGAATCAGAGAAATTCCAGGTCTAGCTTCCTGGTGTTCTTCAACAATCCTCAGGATGTCAAAGATACATTCTACCTGATGGTCCTCACTGACATGCCAAAACACAAGACTGCGCCTTCCCTTTTAGTGTTTTCCAATTTGATTGCTCAGATTTTTATAATCAACTTCTCTGTTAACACTTTCTGGGCTAGATGGCTTCAGTCCCCTGACCAACACTAGCCAGTCCCACTCAGATTCTGCATGGCCAACTGGGCAACTGGTAGTTCCTCTGGTCCTGTTCTTTTCCTTCTCCTTCTCCTTCTCCTTTTCCTTTTCCTTTCTTCTTTCCTCTCCTCTCCTCTCCTTCCCTTTCTATCTTTCTTTCTTTCCTTTTCACAAACTAGAGATTGTTTTCCTGATTCCATATGGTTCCTCAGTACCTCTCCCCACATCCTTCCCCCCATCTTCAGTTATTGTACATGATCACTTCCTCCAGGAAAAAGACAATAAATTAGGAATCCTGTCTTTCAGTCCTTAAGCAACTATTCCTTAGTGTCCTTGTCTGTTTTTACAGAGTGGGAACTAAATAAGTTGATTTTTAAAGTCACTGTAAACTGGTAAAATGAATTATGGTCCAACACAGTGTTATTCAGTCTTAAAAAAGAATGAGGAGATGGTCTGAACTCTAAAGTACTTTATTAATTAAAACAAAAAGCAAAGTGGCAAGTAGTGTTTACATTATGCTGCAAATGGGGAGGGGATGCAGAAAAAAACTCTATATATTTTGTACGCATGACAGTACCAGTCGTCTAAGGAGAGGGGAATGTCTTCTCACGCTAGACTTTTAGATTCCTATAATTTGTGAGACTTGTGAAGGTATTACCTATTCAAAACATAATAAAAAACAACAAAAGATGAAGTTCTTGTTAGTTTAAATATAAGTCCCTCTGTTTCTGGTAAAATTCATCCCATTCATTATTTCTTTTTTTCAAGTCATCTCCACTCCCAACACAGAGCCCATCACAGGGTTTGAACTCAGGACCCTGAGATTGAGACCTGAGTTGAGATCAAGAGTTGGACATTTAACCAACTGAACAACCCAGGTACCCTTAATTGTGCTCTTTATTCATCGTCTTCTAAATCACATGGTCTGAGGTATGAGAAAGATAAAATCCCTTCCTGAGTAATGTACAGAGAGGGGGAATCTACGTCCAGGAAGCGCTGAGTTGGAGCGGGAAGATTCGCCTCTATCAGCGCCTGCCCTACCAGCTCTCCAGCCAAACACGGCTCTTGATATAAAACCCCATCCCCCCTCTCTGTAGGTTATCTGTAAAATTCTGGAAAAGTCTCAAAAACATCGATCCTGTCTCTGGTATTTACCAAGGAGACTTCTGGAATCTGTGGAGAGACCCCTAGTCCTCAGAGATTTATTGATTCTCCTGGAACTCTCAGGAGCAAAGCAGAGGCAGGACATAGGGAAGGAGTCAGCAAACTTTTTCTATAAAGGTCTAGATAGTAAACACCTTAGACTTTGCGAGCCAGATGGTCTCCATCGCCATTCTCATCAACTACTCACCTCTGCCTGGTGGTATGAAATCAGTATGTAAGTGCAGGGGCGTGGCTATGTTCGGATAAAAAAACTTTGTTTATAAAAGCGGGTTGGCCAGATTGGGCCTGTGGGCCATTGCTTGGTGGCTCCTGACATCAGGGAATGAAGTCACTTGATCATGAGCATTGATTTTTATATGTAACGAGAATATAATTCTCATTATGATTTAGAATATAATGAGCTGGAAAATTCAGTCCCAAGGAGATGTGGCTGTGGATTCTTACCAGGATACTGAGCTGTCAGACCACAGTAGGTGGCCACGTTGACAAAAAGAACGTGCTTGCCCGTGTACTGATTGAACTGAACGTGTTCGCTTCCATTCAGAGGGAAGGCTTCATATTCATAGATGGTGCCTTTCACATCTTTGTAGCAGTCCATCTGGAAGATTTAAAACATGATATTAATAACAACAATTCCTAACATCTGTGTAAGCTTTCAAAGCACTCAAAGAGTAGTACTCGTATTAACTGAAACAACCAAGAAACAAACAGGAGTTGTCTACGGTGTGTATGACAGGATTGAGACTTAAGTCTTGTGACTTGGAAGCCACTGGTTTTTGAGCAACGAACTGTCAAGTGTCCCCTCCTATTATCCTGGGAGAGGCAGGATACCAGAAAATGTGCTGGGATGAGATGAACAGAGCAGAGATTCATGAGCTGGGATGGGAAGACCAGGGAGGAAGTGAGGCCAAAATGAAAATCTCATTGCCTTTCGTGCTTCTGTTTGGCTCTGGACTGAAGGTACCTTGCCTGGATCTCCCAGTGAAGGGAAGGTTTTGGATTGCTTACAGTGGAAAGAGCTCTGACCTGGGAATCAGAAGCCAGCTCTGCTGCCACGTTCTCTTGTGAGCCTGGGCAATTCTCATCCTTGACCCTCAGCTTCCCCACTGGTAAAATGAAGACATTCATCTAGGTTCCGATCAGGTCCTCAAGGGGCCTTCCTGGTTTAACATTCTAGAACCTAGTATTAGCTGTGTCTTGAGTAGTCTTCTCTCTCCTGTCACTCTCTTATTCTATGATAATCATACAAGCCACTGCTATGAAACTGTCTGTGGCTCCCAGCAGCAGACGGAGAGCACGAGATCATCTGCTAGTGCCATGGAAATCTCTCCGGCAGCACCCATATGCCGCATAACCAGCCCCCCAACCTGCCCCACTCAGCTCTGGGAATCTAATCCTCACCTCCATCACTGGCTCCATCTATCCTATTCCTCCCCAAATCTCCTGAACGTAGTTGAGCAGAATTCCACGTAACACAAATAAATTCCAAATAAGAGAAATAAGTTGTCCACGACATTCTTGCTGCCTGTTCTCAGGTTAAATTCCTCTACAAGGCAGATCTCACCTTATTCTTCCTCCACTCTATCCACGTAGGGTCGGTGAAGGACCCCTTTTCCAACATTGGGAAAGCTGCTGCCAGTCGCCCATGGAGCACGGGAGTATGACACAGGAAGTGTGAGAAGGAAGCCACCAAACTACATGGTGAGAAAAAGACAAAGAGGAACCGATCCAAGAAAGGGGAGAGGGACGTAAGGTGATAAGCAAGGTCCAGATTTAAGCTAGGATTAAACCAGCCTCCCTGGAAATCCAATGGACTAGAAAGGATTTTAGCCAACTGCCACTTCCCGGATGCAACACAAACAAATCCAGACTTTCTCCAACCTTCTAGGCCAACTGCGTCTGTCACTAGCTCACCAGGCTCTTGTACTCGCTCCGGCTCCTGGGCAGAAGGGTGCCTTCTCCACGCAGGCTCTCGCACTTTCCCGAGTGCATACACAACACATCCCAGCAAGACTGAGACATGCGGAAAGAGAATACTATATGAAGTCATCCGTCTCGATTTCCATGATTCTAAGCTAAACGTTTTTAAGAATTGGTCTTTTATTTTTTTCCTTTGCTACTGCAATGAAATTTACTGAAAATCACGTTGGGTATCCAGGGTGTGGGGTTGTAGAGAGACTCTGGACCTGGGGAGTCCTTCTCAGGCCCGCTTCCTCCGGTACTCACTGCTGCTTCAGACGTCTTTAAGTGCATATGACACATCGCCAGTACCTCCAGACTCAGCTGCTTACTAAGCAAATCCTATAGCCCGGGGTCCAGGTCTTCATACCCAGTAAGGCAGCGCTGAGTAACAGAAAAGCCACACCAACTCTCAGCAGTAGAGGGTCACCCAGGAGGTTCTCTGTCACTTTCAGAATGGTAGGAAGACCGCACCAGAGCTGCCTTTCCCTGAGCACATTCTAGTGTCACAGCCGTGGCTCACCTGTTGCCCACAAATTTATAATGAGAAAGCAGAGGCTGACAAAGGCGAAGGGACTTGTCCGAGACCGGAAGTGGTCGCCCCCCTACACGGAGGGAAGGTTGCTTGCCTCTCACTTCATGACTCCATTTTGCCTCCAGGTCACCCAGACCATTGCCGCCCTTCCCAGAGCTGCCCTTCCCACTGCTCTACACACGGTTCGACATTAAGGCCACTGAGCCGGGAACTGGGGCTAGACTGAGGCCAGAATCCAACACTCCTGATTCTAAATCCAGTTGCTTTAGACCTCCAATTATTTATTTATTTATTTATTTGGGAGAGAGAGAATACACACACATGGGAGGGGGGAAGGGGCAGAGAAGCAGATTCCCTTCTGGGCTCTGTCCCAGGACCCTGAGACCATGACCTGAGCCAGACGCAGCTGCCTCACCGACTGAGACCCCAGGCGCCCCTAGACCTCCAGTTATTTTGCCTGTGTGTTATGTTTCTCTGATTAACTCTCTGACTTTATCCATCTGTAAAACTTCCACATTGGTTTTTTCCACCTCACCCTAGGTGTCCCATGAGCTGCATCAGAGATGGCTTAGCCCACCCTGTCCTCCAAACCGTGCCCCCCACTGTGAAGCCCGCTGCCTTCCTGTGCCTTGGGCCCAGCTCTGGTGCAGATACTGGTGTGGCTGGAAGGGTGTCCAGGCCACCGTAACTAGAGATGCAGGACAGCAAGGACCACAGTAAGGAGACTCTCGCCTACCGGTATTCAGCTCAAGGAACACCCATTTCTAGGATGGAAGAATAGGCAAGTAGAAAAGAAAGGTTACTGGAAAACTACAAGAAGAAAGAAAGCCGAGGTCAGAGTCTTACAAGAACGACTGCAGCAGGACAGAGCAGTAACTCGACCTTGGAGCCCTACCCCGCCATCTCTGGAGGTCACTCACTTTCATCTTCTCAAGCTTGGCATTTGTCTGCGTGACGCTGACCAGCAGAAGAGGTACAAGGTAGGCGGCCCTCAACCGGGCAGTCATGACCAGTGTCTGTAGCTCTTGTGTCTGAGGCTGAGATCTCGCACAGCCCGGCAGCCTTTTGATGCGCTGGCCAAGCCTGCGCAGGCCGGGCACAAGGCAGCAAGGATTTCTGGGGCATGAGTGGGGACGTAGGATTTAAACCACATCCTCACCCACACACACCCCCGTGGGCACTCAGTGCTCACCGGTGCGATGAGGACCTGGGACTCGTATAAATTCTGGCAGAATTATGAACAGGTGAGGGCAAGCACCCATGGTCCTTGACGATTACTGTGTGTTTGAACCGCATGGATAGTAGGGTCCAGAGGCAGACAGCGCTTCCCAGCATTGCAGTGCAGTCACTGCAAACGGGACGACAGACATTCCGAACACCATCCCTGATATCATGATGTGTGGACCACCCGGGACCTCTCAAGAGATCTGGAAGGAAACCGGCCCCGAGGAGGGAAAAGTGTTCTCGACATGTATGAAGGGAGCCCATGTCTATGTTCGTTATACAACAGCCTTCAAGTGCTGACAAACCAGTAAGGGAAGCAGCCAGCCCTGCAGAAAACGGGCCGCAGACAATAAACCCAACAGCGTCTGTGCTGGGATACAATGTTCCCCTCCCAATAATCAAAGAAAGGATGTATTCTGTGTTTATCAGATCGGCCAAAGCTGAAAGGCGTGGGTGGCGTCACCCGCCCTGGTGTCATGGGTCAGGCCCAGGAGGCTCTGGCACTCCAGGCGGGGGAGGCGGACTCCCGGCTGCAGTTTTCTGGAGGGTAATCCACCATTCTGAATGCAGTTCTTTTAAAAGTGCTCTTCATCTCCGGGAAGCCCCAGGACCTGAGAGAATAAGGACAGGAGATACAGATTCCTCTAAGAAGAAAGATACCGCCCTCGTCGTTGGCTTGAGACCGGGAGCCTAGGAACTGCCGGATTGCCCACGGACATGACATATTTAGTCCCCACCCCACCCCTCAGGGAGGCTTATCAAGATCCTTCTCCCTCTTGTGTACAATACAGTCTACTTCTGGACCCCAAGTGCTGGGGTCTGAGTTCATCGCGCTCCGGAGTTCATGATCGTTTGTCCTTGCAAGGCCCCTGTCTTGTTTCGTGTATTATTCCCAGGCTTTGACTCCCAAACCCCATTCTCCCTCCCCTCTCCCCATGGGTAAAATGTTTAACATTCCTGTTGTTTGTGTTCTTGAAAAACGTGTGCATTCCTCATCAGATTATTAGCCCCTTGAAGTTTAAAACATCACTTAGTTCCCCCCCCCCCCCCGCCATGGACATCAGATTCAAAGGGTTGAGTTAATCAAACTCTTAAATTTATGGCACTTTGTCATCATTAGGCTGTGCAATGACTGTCTTATCGTGTTATTTTTTTTAAATAGGCTCCACACCCAGCTCGAACTCATGACCTGAGCTGAGATCAAGAGTCTGACACTTAACCACTGAGCCACTCGGGCACCCCCCACTATATTCATGTTTCAAAAATTGTTTTGTCCCCAATTCACTCCCACTTTCCCGGCTGTCGGGGGAATTGGCAAGGAAACAGCTCTGTATCCTGGAAGACTGGGGGCCCCTGACGACAAGAAGGCCAATGAGTAAAACAAGGGGGAGCGTTCGTGTGGCCTGGCTGTTCTCAAGCTTTGACTCCCACGTCGGAGTTGAGAGCAGCAGCTCCCTGGGCTCGGCTGCCGTGAGAGACAAGGAGACGTTGGAAACTGGATTCCTTGAGGAGGGTCGGGCTGCCTCCTGTCACCTCTCTTCCCACNCCAGCCCCCCCCCCCAGTCTGCGAGCCAGCTCGCTCTGCTAACTCCCCCTCCCCTGCTGTAAGCTCCTCTCCCGCCAGCCCTGCCTCCAGCTGCCCCCCCAGGGCCACACCGAGCGCGGCCTCCACCTCCTGAAAACTCAAGTCTGCTCGGCTCAGTTCTTTGAGTTGGGCGTTCCTCAGTCTCTTGGAACACAGAAGCTACTTGTTCCCCCAGATTCCTCTTCTCTCCTCAGGGGCCTCTAATCTGGTGGGGGGAGGGCGAGCCTACAACAATGACCTCTGACCCAGCCGCAAAGTCCCACAGCCCTGGAGGCCGCTGAGCCCGCGTTCCCGGGCTGTGTGTCTGCTGCCCGCAGGTGCTGACCCCCGCCTGGTCCCCTCTCTCTCGGTTCAAAGTGATGGAGATTAAAACCTGGAGCCTTAAGAATCACGGTTTTAATTGTTACTTCCCAAACTCTGTGACCTGGGGCAAGTTACCCTCTGCGCCTCCGGCTTTCGCTTGTCAAATTGGGAGAAAAATGTGAACTTGACACGGCTGATTAAAAAAAAACAAAGATGATTCATTTAAACTCCAAGCCCCGACCTGGCCCCAAGGTAAACATCCATGTTTACTCAACAGAGGAAGAAACGAGCAGAGCAGACACAGAAAAACCGATTTCCCCAAAGTCCTGTGGAATCCCGCCCCGCTCCCGCCTACCGCTTGAAATTCCCGCCTCTCTTCACCATCCTATCTTTGCAAGAACTTACGCAAGAACTCCCAGAGCAGAAGAGAAACTCTCATCTTAAACTCTGCCTCGCTGGTCAGATCAAGTGGCCTAAAGTCTCCCCGTCTCTGTATCCCACTGTTGTAGTCTCCCCAAGACAAGAACTCTGTCTGGGAGAAGTTTCCGGAACTGTCCACAGGAGGCCTCAGGGGGCACTTCCTGTCTCGGTCCCCCTACCCGTAAGCAGCAGCTGCTGCCTCCTCTCCCCCTTCCACCAGGGCCGCTGATCAAGTCCCTGTAGTTTCCTGTCTGGAATGTGGAAATAATCCCCTGTTTGTCTTCTCTCTTCCAGGTTCCTCCCTTCCTGCAGCCTCGAGCCTCTGGCACCTGCCAGCTGACGCCCCACTGATAAAGTCAGGCTAACCGGGTTAGCAGAACTTCAGACCCGGACAGGTAGGTCCCCAAACCTGCCCTGAGAGTGCCCTCAACCACCCCCCCAGGACTCCCTCCTGCCAGTCTCTGCGCACACCCTAAATCCACACGTTCTCTAAAACACACCTCTTTGGACTTAGACTCTTGGACTTGGAGGTCAGTTATTCTGAGTACTTCCAGATGCTTCCACCCCTGCTCCAAAGTATCTCTACATTAATGCCCACCGAGAGGCCGGGGATGCAGTTTTATCAAACAAGATTTTAAGTGGCAATGTTTGTGACCTGAGCCATAGCGTTAAGGCCGAAAACCTGTCTGGATCTAACCTGGCCATAAACTCCTGTCATTTTCTGACTTTGAAAATCCTACAATTGCAAGTAGTCCATAATCTTCAATAGGCAGGGTGGCGAAAATCCCTATGTCTCAACCACTGCCTGCTTTTTCCCACTCAGACTCCAACTTTTCCTTGAGCTGGGACTCTCCTGAGGAGAGGTCATCCAGCTAGTGAGCTGTGGCCTAAAGACTCAAATAAAGCCTGTTAATGACTTCATCCTCCCTGAAAATCAATACCAAGTTTCATGTGTTTTAGCTGAAAGTAACAGAAGCTGTGTGCCTTTGATCATAAAGGAGACAAGTTCCACTTCTGCACAGGTGCTGTCCAAGTCTTCCTCCCAGATTCAAACCCAGCCTCTGCAACCCGAACCTGACCTAGAGAGTTTTGTCCCCATTTACTTGGGGACAGTTTTACTTGAATATTTTCCCTGAATTAGGTCATCTCTGTGGGCATGTGAGATCCCCATGCAGACCGCCATTATTTTCCTTACTCCGGGTGCAAGTGTGGGGCGTAAGACCCGTTCCTTTAAAATAATATTGCGTATGCTTATATAATATCTGTAGTTCACAAACATCCTTCACACCAGTGACCCCACTTCGCCCTCCCACTGAGCCCTTCGCACGCGGAGGACATGGGTTCCTTGCTCGAATTTGCTGTGGGAAAGTGAGGGTCAGAAAGGGGGCGTGACTTGGGCAAAGTCTCAGAATAGTGTGGACCGAGACCATACACTTGAGTTTTTACTCCAGATCCGTCTGTCTCTCCACTCTCAGCTCCATTTCCCATAAAACATGTTTGGAAATGAAGGAAAGTCCTAGAGAGACCACTGTCCTTTTGCATTTAATTTTCATCCTCATGTTCTCTTAACCTTCTGACTTCCTTCCCCAAACATGCTGAGGTCTGGGGCTGTGCTCTGGTCGAGCCTGACCATGGCCCTGAAACTTCACAGAGGTGGCTGGCCTGGCACAAGGACTTTCCGAAGGGTGTGTCACTGACGCAGCCTTCCTCCCTGGCCTCCAGGAAGGAGCAAGGCTAGAAGAGCTCTGCTTCTTGGGGGTTAGGCTGGGGAGGCAGTGAGAGGAAGGCTGTGTGCTCCCCTAGGCAGTGTTCTTGTCTGTTACTCCTGTCCTAATGGGCTGGGGGAGGGCGTGGGAAAGAGCTCCGTGTCCATGCACAGCCACCGGAATCTGAGGAACCCACAGCATTTAAAACCCCAGCCCTCCCACCTGCAAAGCCTCCAGTCTGTGCCTCTGGCCCTTGCTGCTCCCAGGGAAAGAATAAATATGCGTCACCTCAATACGCACCCTCTGCAGCCATCACCAATGGCGTGAATAGCACTGTGGGGCATTGGGAAGACACCTCCCTAGGCCTCAGTTTACCCACCTGTAAATCAGAAAATCACCGAAGTCCCTTCTAAGGCTGACATTCTCAGTTGATGTTCCCAAGTTTGAGAGGTTCTGCTCACCTCCGAAGCTGATTTGATCAGTTTTTTTTTTACCCCTAGGTGACTGGGAAACAAGAGTAAGAATCAAGAAATCTTATGAATTTCGAGCTCTACTGTGTCATACAGGTTTTCCAGGTCACAGCTGTATACGTGAGAACCAGATGCCCGGGAAAGTGGAAAGATTGCCCTGTCCAAGTTCAAGGTCAGGGCCAGACACAGACTCTCTATCATGTTATAATCAGATGAGTTCAGAACAACAAATTCGAGAGTGAGACCACTTGGCTTCTGTCCCATCCTACAACCTGCTGGCCTGTGGCACATCAG
Organism: Ailuropoda melanoleuca; assembly: GCF_002007445.2. Lineage (NCBI taxonomy): Eukaryota > Metazoa > Chordata > Mammalia > Carnivora > Ursidae > Ailuropoda > Ailuropoda melanoleuca. Next base: position 599,826 of record NC_048222.1, read on the forward strand.
GAAGGGCATCGGGGCAGTGGGAAGCAGCAGGAGTTCACCTGGAGACTCCCTGCAGTCGTCCTAGGACACCCAGGGGCAAGGTGGGATCTCCTTCTGGTGAGGTCAACAGAGGCAGCAAATACAGATAGTGGTACGATGCTTGCGATTTGCTTCAGAACGATTCTGCGAGCACGTGTCTGTGTGGAGGCGGGGTGGAAAGGAGCACGTGTGGATCTGGACGCAATGAAATTAGCAGCAGGTGTGCTGATCACGGCTGACGTGAGTAATGGGTACGTGAGGTGAATCATACTCTCCTCTCTACCTTTGTACATGTCTGAGATTTTCCATAATAAAAATCTTAATTAAAAGTAACATGCTGGAGACACCTGGCGTAGGGGACTTCTTAAGACTAATGGATAGAAAAGGAATAGAGCAGGTCAGAGGGTAAATAAGAGAGATAAGCAGGGAGGGAAGGGGAAGGAAGGAAGAGGACAAAGAAACAGTGGGACTTACGTGAACATTCACTAAGTCCTTACTCTGTGCCAGACATTTCCGGGTATAAATTCTTTTTTTTTTTTAAAGATTTTATTTATTTATTTGACAGAGATAGAGACAGCCAGCGAGAGAGGGAACACAAGCAGGGGGAGTGGGAGAGGAAGAAGCAGGCTCATAGCGGAGGAGCCCGATGTGGGGCTCGATCCCAGAACTCCCAGACCACGCCCTGAGCCGAAGGCAGACGCTCAACGACTGAGCCACCCAGGGGCCCCCCGGGTATAAATTCTTAATCTTTATTTTAAAAGTCATTATTATGTCCTTCTACCAAAAAGAAACTGATACATAAAAATTACATAACTTGCTCAAAATTGCATAGCTAGAAAGAACTCAAAGCCAGATCTGTTTAAATCCTAAATCCAAACTCTTCCCCTATGCACAATGGGGAGGGAGAAAAAGAGCAATTGTAGACATTGAAGGGTAGAAGGTATGGGAATGGGGGTGGGGAGGAGAAAGAATGAGGATCAATGAATTCGGCATCAGGGACTGGGTTGATAAGAAGGCCTTCCAGAGCCATTCCTGGGTCAGCAGGCAACGAGGGCTGGCTTTGCTCAACCTTGGCCCTTCTGAGGAATGATTAATCCGTCATCAGGATATGTTCATAGGAAATCTGTTGTGCCGTCCGCTGAACTTGCTGTGGAGGGAACACAGATTCTGCAGTCCCTGTCCTCCCTCTGCCAGTGCCTGCACCCAGGACCTCCCAGACATGTGTGACTGGCCCTGCCACTAACTTCTTGTGAGTGTGTGGGTGTGTTTGCAAACTAAATTATAGTAGAAAGGGAACAAGGAAGAGATAAATACAGAACTGGAGGGAAATGATAGGTTAATCGTTGACAACGAGAAAGCAATGTTGCTTCACATCGACTTTGCTTCTTTCTTCTCCATTAAGAAAGAAATATATTTAAACTGAAAAGAAGAACAAATTTAAGAAAAGAGGATTTAAAGTTAAAACCAGGGAGTAACAAAAGCCATCCACTTGTATGTGCATTTGTGGACACAAGCCAGACAGATCGATCTCAAGATAAAAATTAAAACCATAACTTCACCTGCACTGGTTCTGTAATCAAAGGGGACATTCAAATATTTAACCTGCCGAACCGGCACAACCAATGGGGACAGATGCTGGCTCCAACGGGTGCTGTGTGTGTTCCCATAGATCCCCCCGGTCATCACAAGAAGCAGATGTCCTGAGAGACACACAGATGACTTGATTTTCCAAAGCAGGGAATGAACTTTCCAACCTACGGAAGTTCTACGGCCAAGGCTGCTGTTTAGGACATGTTTTGTTTTATTTTTTTATTTTATTTTATTTTTATTTAAAACTTGTTTGTTTTTAAGTAACCTCTTCAGTCAACGTGCGGCTCGACTCACGACCCCAAGACCAAGAGCTGTGTGCTCTTCCCACGGAGTCAGCCAGGCGCCCCGAGGACATGTTTTAGACAGACTCTTAATACACATGTGGGCGCTGGACGCTGTAGGCCAGCATGGGGTTACCAAAAGTCAACCACGAGCATCTTAACATTGTCAGTTAAACTCTAGGTCTGGGCATAATGTACTGCACTTCGCCTCTCTCTGCCCTGCAAACTCAGAGTTTATTTCGTGGAAGGTACAAAACGTATGCTGGTCAAATGCATAGATCATCGATAGCCGGTGGAAATAGCTATTATGATAGATGAAAGATTAAGATAGAAAAGGTCCATTGCTGGGTGATAGACTAAAGTAGGCACCATTATCATAATGGTAAAATTCATATAGACTTAGACTGACTTTTACTTGACATTAAGTCAAAAATGAATCAATAAAAATAAAAAATAAAAATCAGTGAACTGATAGTGTTTGATGATATTAGAGAAAATAATGCTATCTTGGACTATATTGATCAGTGCACAGCATTCCAAAAAATGTGCTTTTAATCGATCAGATCAGATCAGAACTAATGTTTCTACCTGTGGACAGAACAAATTAAAATGTAAATTAACAGGGACACCTGGCTGGCTCAGTGAGACAAGAATGTGACTCTTGACCTCGGGGTCACGAGCTAGAGCCCGTGTTGGGTGCAGGGAATACTTAAATAAGTAAAACTTTAAAAGTTTTAAACATACATAAATTAATAAATCAGACCATATTCTAATGTCAGCTGCCTTCCAATACGTATTTGCTGCATTGCGAGGCAGTTAGTCAGACAAGAGCAAGGAGGGATAAAGCAGAGGCTGGCCACCCTGGGAGCCACCCTGAGGGCCACCAGGACGGGAAGACCTAGCCACAGAGGCGCACGTCCGTCTCCTGAACTCAGGATTAGGGCACTTAAATAACACTCCGTGCTTCTGTATGTCTGTGGCGTTGAAGCGTCCTGGACAGAACTGTTCTGTGACCGGTGACCGTGTAAGCAGCACGTTCGTAATAAAGCCTCTGACGCTCGTGTCTGCATGTGCTACGCCTTCCCTGGGACCCGGGCTAACCGAGGCTCAGCACGCTGGAACAAGGAGAGCACGCTTCTGAAGTACCCCAGCGGGTCTGTGCGAGAGACCCACGCAGCGGAATCACCGTCCCAGCAAACTCGCGGAAGCACAAGCAGGCTTTTCTGGCTGATCCCGTGACTCCGCTCTGCGCGCTCCTGGAGCTTCGTGCTCCTTCTTTGTGCGGATGAGATAAAGTCCATACTTCTCCGCAGAACCACTCAAACACTTCCAGCCAGGGCCTTAGCCTGCCTTTCCCCACATAACCCCTCCCGTAACCCCCTGTCTTGGCTAAATTGTGCTCCAACGTAATGGAAATGCTCACTATTCCCCGAAAAGAAAGGAAAAGGAAAAAACATCAGTTTATTGTTTTTTTTCCCACTACGTGAATAGTATACACGTATTTTGAACGTGTTATCTCCTTTGACACATCTATGTACTCGTGGTCGCGCAAAACCTCTCTGCACGATAGCTAGGTATGTTGAACAAAGTATTACAGACATGCTACTGAAGCCAGCTGCATGCTGGTTATTGGGTGAGCAGAATTTCATAAGTTTCTTTAGTCATTTAATAATTTTTCCTTTATACTCCATGTTTCTTGTGTCTTATCTCAGCCATTTTTCTTTTTTTTTTTTTTAAAGATTTTATTTATTTTATTTATTTGACAGAGATAGAGACAGCCTGCGAGAGAGGGAGCACAAGCAGGGGGAGTGGGAGAGGAAGAAGCAGGCTCATAGGGGAGGAGCCTGATGTGGGGCTCGATCCCATAACGCCGGGATCACGCCCTGAGCTGAAGGCAGAGGCTTAACCGCTGTGCCACCCAGGTGCCCCCACATTTAAGTTTCTTAATCATTGTTTTCAAATTCCACAGAAATTTAGAAATTTGGGGAAGTTGGAACTTTGGTTGGGATTGCGTTAATTCTACAGAATGGTTTGTGTAGAATCGACATTCTTACATCATTGACTCTTCTAATTCATTAGCATGTATACTAAAAATTAATTTACGACTCTTCAAACATGTACCAATTAAAACTTACATTTCTCATCAAAGCAATCTAGGATATCTTTTGCCGACTTTACTGCTGAGTATTTGACTATGCCATTTTTAAAAATTAAGCTTAATTTTAGTGGTTTATGAAAAGTATATAGAAATATAGTGAATTTTGTATTAATTTTCATCTAACAACTTTGCTAAAGTCATAAAATTATAATAACTTATTGCTAGTTTCTTTTTAAATTATATGTTCACAAGGTATACTAATGACATCTTCATTTGTTTCTAATCTTTGTACATTAAATTTCCCTCTTTTGCTTCAAATGCACTAATTCTGCCAATACAATATTGAATTGAGATAGTAAAAAGACATCCTTTCCTTGACTATTATTTCAGGGGGTAATGATGAAATATTTCACCATTAAGTATAATATTTGTTGCAGATTTGTGTTAGGTACTCTATCAGGTAGAACAGCTCTCTTCTAGTCTCAGCTTGCTATGAGTTTAAAATATGAATCAGTGCTGAATTTTATCACACGCTTTTTGAAGTGCATATTGAGATGACCATGTGACATTATTTTGTTAAAAAGGTATGTTAATTGCTTGGTTTTGTTAAACCATTTTTGCCTTGGGGGGGGACATCCAACTTTAAATTGCTTCATTTGGTTTACTAATATTTTGTATAGGATTTTTGCAACTACGTACATGAAGAAGATTGAGCCTATGGTTTTTCTTCCTCATAATGTCTTTGTCACTTTTTTTTTGTCCTTGTCACATTTTGACAGTATGGCTACATAACATGATTCAGGATTCTTTCTTGATTTGCTATCCTCTGGAAGATTTTTTGGTAAGCTCATGATTAGTGCTTCCTGAAATGTTTGGTAGAATTTACTAGCAGAGTCATGTATACCTGGAAAATTCTTCGTGGAAGATTTTTTTGAAATAAATTAAATATCTTTAAACACCAAATTATTGTTCAAATTTTGTGTTTATTACAGAAATAGAGAAAAGATAGTTGTATCCCTTTACTAATTTGCCCATTTCATTTAAACTCATATATTCATCAGCATTAAATTGTTCATGATACGTGTTCTTACCCCCTGTAGGATCTGAAGTGATGTCTCCTTATCCATGTCTTTTTTTATCATTATTAAGGAAACTCCACCCCCAATATGGGCTTGAACTCAGGACCTCAAGATCGAGAGCTGCACGCTCCACCAGGCCCCTTCTCTTCCACTTCTAATATTAGCTATTTGTGCTTTCTCTCGGTTTTTCTGGAACGTTATTGCCATAGAGTTATCAGTAACAGTAATTTTTTTTTAAGTTTTTGATTAAGTCCACCTCTTTTGTGTATCGGGTTTCTATCCCATTAGTTCTTGCTTCTACCCTTACAGTTCCTTCCTTCCATTTTCTTTAATTTCCTCCATGTATCCCCTGTGTGCAGCCCAGATCGTTTGCTGTCATAGTTTTATTATCATTCAGCTCAAAATACTTCCTAGAGCTCAGAAGCAGGCCATGGAGGACATAGGGATGTGGGAGAGGAAGAAAAACAGCACTTACCTGAAGGAAATCAAGGACACGTTGGAAAGCTATTAGCATTGGAGGCCTCTACTCTGAGGCAGAGGATGAATGGCCCAACCAATGTGAAATGTATTTTCAAAGTATGAAACTTTTTTTTCCAAGAAAAAATACTTTATAATTTCCATTCTGATGTCATCTTATAAACATACATTATTTTATGGTATAGTCTTCAGTTTCCAAGTATATAGGAAGTCTAGTTGTTAGTTGAATAATGGCTTAATTGCATGTGGTCAGAGAATATGGTCTGTATCATTTCAGTCTTTTGAAATTTATAGATAGTTGGTTTATAGCCCAGCATCTGGTTAATTTTTATAAATATTCCTTGTTTGCTTTGAAATACTTTGTACCCTCAGTTGTTGGATTTTCTATATATGTCTGCTAGGTCTAATTTGATAAATGTGCTGATTAAATCTCATCTATCATTACTCATTCCTGCTTTTTCTATCTATTACTAGAAGACATATGTTAAAGTCTTCCACTGTGATGTGCAGATTTGTATATTTCTCTGTAGATTTCTGTCAATTTTTAATTTATATATTATTAGTTATGTTATTAGGTGCTTACAAATTTAGAATAACTTTTATCTTCCTGGTAAATTGTATGCTTAATCATTACAAAAACTTTCTCTAAATCCTTGGTTACCTATTTTTTCTTAAAGTCTACCTTGTCTCAAAACAACATAGCTAATTTTATTTTGGTTTATTTATGCTTAGTAACTCTTTCCCATCCTTTTACTTTCAAGCATTATATATTTTCGTGTGTTAGGTGTGTATTTTGTCTCTTCTGTTCTATATTCCATATTCTCTCTTTCTAGTTCTCTTTTGAACTGTTTGGTATATGTTTATCCCCCCCCCAACTCCCATAAGGTTGATGGTTCTATACACTTTGATCATTCTTTGAGATTACAAAATGCACCTGGGATATATCAGATTCTAGTCATAAATAGTTACTTTGTCTCTTCTCCCCTCTTTCTAGGCAATGTAAAGAGCTTAGAATTTTATAACACTATATCCATGCTCTTGAATTATATACTTATATGTCATGTTACTGGTGTGATCAAACAGAAACATACCTACCTAAATATATAAAGAGATGTTGTTTACATAATCAATCTTCATAATGCATTTACCATGATGGTTAATTTTATGTCAACTTGATTGGGTCCTGGGATGCCCATATTTTGGCTAAACATTATTTTTGAGTGTGTCTGTGAGAGTATTTCCAGATACAAGTAACATTTAAATTGGTAGAATGAATAAAGCAGGTTGTTTTCCATAATGTGGGTGGGCGTCATTTCATCTGTTGAAGGTCTAAGTAGAAAAAAAGCCTGAGTAAGAAAGAATTGTGTCTTTGAGCTGGGATATTAGTCCTCTGCCTTCAGACTCAGAGTGGAACTTATAACATCAGCTCCCCAGGTTCTCAAGCCTTCAGACTCAGACAGGAACTGTATCAGCTCTCCTGGGTTCCCAGCTTGCTGATTGATAGCAGATCTCGGGATTTCTCAGCCTCCAAAATCAGGTGAGCCAATCCCTTATAATAAATCTCTCTCTGTCTGTTTCTGTCTCTTTCTCTCTCTCTATATATATACACATAAATACAGATATATTGATATCGCTATCTGTATACTTACAGAAGATAAATATAGATATAAAATTAGATATAGATATCTATATATCTGTCTGTTTTATATATATCTCAAAGTGGCTTTGAAAATGGGTAATGTGTAGACACTTGATGAATCTTGAGGTGCATGATAGAAAAAGCCTAGAATGGCTCGAGCTAACTGTTGCAGAAATATGAGTATTAAAGGATGCTTCTGGCAAAGGCTCAGAAGGAAGGGAGGAATATGTTGAGGGGAAGTGAAAAAAGGATTCATTACCCCTTTCTGGCACCACTGCAACCTCCGGCTTCCACTGTGGTATCTCTCCGCCTTCTTAGTAAAATCTCCCCTGCTTCCCTCCGCTAAGAATATGTGTGATTGTTGTTAGTGACCACCCAGATAATCCAGGATAATCCCTTTATCCCAAGATCCTTAACTTAATCACATCTGCAAAATCTTTGCCATAGAAGATGACGTCTGGGTTCTGGGGATTAACACCCGATATCTTTGGGAGCTATTAGTTAGGCTACCACAGAGTCTGGATTTAGGATCAGAGAATACGTGAGTATGAATCTCAGCCTGACATATTACTAGGTCTGTAACTTGAGAAGCCATTTATTTTTACTCTGTCTTCAATCCTGACTTATAAAATGGAGAAAATGTTAACCTAGTGGTTATTTTGGTGATGCTTCCGTAAGAAAATCTATCTAAATATTCCTGATACTACTAAACACGGAGTTAATACAGACTGATTCTCCTGCCTTTTTGTCTTTCATACCTTGTTCTTTCTTCCTTCCTTCTTCCCTTTCCCTCCTCTCTCCCTTCATCACTCCCCTATTTCTCCTCTAACTTCACCCCATTCTCACTCTGGCACCCTGTTCCTCCAGCATCCCTTGTTTCTACTGAACTTCCTCTTGCAGGTCAGGTCCAGGGAGAGGCAGAGTTGCCCCAAGGTAGGCTGAGAGCTGCAGGGACCTCCCAGGCTAGAGCTCAGTGTGAACCCTTGGCAGTGAGAATCCGCAGAAGCCTCTCTGTTTGTTGCCCCTGACTTGACCTGATGGCTACAGGGACAGAAGTCAGTGCTTGTTTTTTACGTAAGGCTACCCGAGGTCAGAAGCGTCAATCACTCCACTTTCTGGGCCTCTGAAAGGCCATATGTGAATTGAAGAAACTAAAACATTCGGGCATTAAAATTTTAGAGTTTTCTCAGTCAAGGCTTTCTCTTCCCAGTCTTCCCAAGGTGCAAGTTGGTCAAATTAAATCGCCAAGAGATCTGCACCTCTTAAAAGATGTGGAAATATTAAAAGACATAAAGTGTCAAAGGCAGTGAGGATGGTCATCTCGTAGTCCCAAACCCCTGTCCCAGGTCATGGGTGGATTTTTGGCTTGCAGTGTCGATGAGATGACATATTGCTTCCTCCCCAGGGAGGAAAAAGACCCGAGTCACGGAAGTCCTGGGACGGCTGGTTCTATGGCTCTTGGGGGAGCCCACAGTGCCTCAGGCACCCATGGTGTATGTGTGGACTCAGGGGCACCTCCCTGGAACACGAGGTTGGGACAATGGACCCTGGCACTGCCTGGGAAAGAGCAAGTTCTTGTGGACATGCTGTCCCTGCTGCCTCACCGGGCACTAGTAACCTGGCCGGCCACGGAGGCCGGGGATGCTGGCAGCAGTGGCCAAGCCTCCCGGCCGGCCTCTCAGCACTGGCTGCCTTCGTGAGGGCTCTGGGTCAGGGCCCCAGCCAGCCTGGATCTGAGGTGTCCTCAAGGATAAGGCAAGAGCAGACAGACACCGGGACAGAGATGGAATAGCAGGGGCGCCTGGGCGGCTCAGTGGGCTGAGCGTCTGACTCTCGATTTTGGCTCCAGTCATGACGATCTCAGGGTCATGAGACTGAGCCCGTCAGGCTCTGCGCTCAGTGCTCAGTGGAGAGCGGCTTGAGATCATCTCCCTCTGCCCCGCCTCCCACTTGCACACTCTTCTCTCCTCGGAAATAAATAAATCTTTTTAAAAATGTAACAGCAACAACAACAAAATACAGCAAATCACCACTCTCCTCAAATTCCCAATACGTGTAGCTAATGGATTTAAAGAAGTCAAAGGAGATTAAAAAACAAACGAAAAATTAGATTTGAAGTCAAGTAACTTTACATTTTTAAACCACACTCTCACGTCTCCTGCTGCAGGTGTCCTCTGGTGGTGAGGACGGTGTGACATGGAGAATGGAAGACACGGTTTACAGCACACCGGAATGGCATTACAAACACGGCGGGGGCAGAGCCGCCGTCTGTGTCTCTCGCAGGGCAGAGGAAGAGGTCCCCAGAGTCCTGCAGGGCGGCCCCCCATACTGGGGAAAATGGATGAACCCGAAAAATCTTTCAGGTAGCATCAGGCAGAGGCTGGAATCTCTATGTTGGGATTCAGGTAAACAAAGTTAGTTTTGTTCTGGAACTAGGATGAAGGCATGCATGGAAGCCACACAGAGTTTTGCTTCCTTTTAGATCAAAGAAACTGAGAATGAAGGAACCTTGTGGTGAGCATGGGGACGGACAGAAGGAACGGAAGAATCTGGAAAGCAGGCGGAGAGAATAGAAGCTTAGGGTGCATTTCCGAGAGCTGCCCTAATAAAGAGCCACAAACAAGCAGCTGAGACCTCGGCAACGCACTGTCTCACGGTCCTGGAGCTAGAAGTGTGACCAAGGAGTGACCTTGGCCCTGCGCCCCCTGACACCTGTAGGGAAGGAGCCTTCTGTGCCTCTTCCCATGTCTGGTGGCCCCAGGCCGTCCTTAGCTCGTGGCAGCGGCACTTCAACCTCTGTCCCTTCCTTACGGGACAGCCTCACACGACGCTCTTCTTACAAAGAGCCTACTCTAGGATGACCTTGTCTCAACGAATCACACTGGGAGCAAGCCTACTTTCAAACAAGGTCACATTCCAAGGTACAGAAGGTTAGCATTTCAATATATCTTTTGGGGGGAACATAATTCAGCCCATAACACCCTATAACCTGGTCAGATCATCGCTTCCCTTAGGACTCCTCCTGTGTCCTTTAAAAACTGCTCCTCGGGGCGCCTGGGTGGCACAGCGGTTAAGCGTCTGCCTTCGGCTCAGGGCGTGATCCCGGTGTTATGGGATCGAGCCCCACGTCAGGCTCCTCTGCTATGAGCCTGCTTCTTCCTCTCCCACTCCCCCTGTGTTCCCTCTCTCGCTGGCTGTCTCTATCTCTGTCAAATAAATAAATAAAATCTTAAAAAAAAAAAAATCTGCTCCTAACTGGGTCACAGAAGCAGTGACTGAGACAAACTGATCTGAGTCCCACCCTTGTCTGCCCCAGGCTACTTGTGAAAGGCAGCAGGCCTGATCTGGGGTCCAATTCAAGGCCTGGTCAAGCTGTTTAGGATTTGATCTGTGACTCAGGCCTCAGAAGTTACCTCTGAAGTCTTGTTTGATAAAATTGTGTTCCATCATGTTGAATAAAAATAGGTCATTAATATATCAAGAAATCTTTCAGGTAGGATCCCAAAGGATTGGCTCAGAGTTTACCTAAAACGTCAAGAATTGACACCTCCTTGGGTGGATTTTGGGTGATGGAGCCAGTTCAACCGGCCAGGAACATAACATTTATGGAGGGAGGGATACACCTAGCAATTTGCCCAGTGTCACATCCAGAGTGCTCCATGGGAGAGTTTCAAATTCAAGGTGTAAGAATTAGGGAAGAACCAAAGCATTTTAATATATGAGTGATGTCAACAAAGTTGATCTTTAGAAAATCGTACAGCAGAGGGGATGCCTGGGTGGCCCAGTCGGTGAAGTGTCTGCCTTTGGCTCAGGTCATGATCCCAGGGTCCTGGGACTGAGCCCCACATCGGGCTCCCTGCTCAGCGGGGAGTCTGCTTCTCCCTCTGCCTCTGCCTCCACCCTCGTGCTTTCTCTCTCTCTCTAATAAGTAAATACAATCTTTATGACAAATCATACAACAGAGGCAGAGTGAGGGGAAGGAAGGAGACAAGCAAAGGGGAGAAGCAAGATTCCTGGAAGCAGGTTAGGAAGTGGGCTCTGGAGGACAGAAGGGGAATTGTGGCTCCGAGATTCCCTCCAGCGGACCAGAGACATGTCCCTCCCGCCCGGCGTGTGCTGCACACCTTCACTTCTCCTGCTGGAGGCCAGGAGCCACGGTGCTCAGAAGCTCGTCAGGAATGTTGGAGCAGGAACCTGGGGAGTTGGGAGTTTCAGCCATTGGACCTACCGAGGAGCTGTCAGGAAGCGTGTCCCGTGATGGCAAGATGAGCCAACGCACACGTCTCAGGGAAGGGTTCGTCACAACCGAAGAAGAGCGAGGGATCTCGGGCGGGAATCCAGAGTTGGCTTTCATTTCAGCGTTACCCCCGGGGAGCTCTCCGTCCGGGTTCGGGTTGTTCAAGCGTAAAGCGAGTGTGGGAATGGTTGTTTACCTGGGCCCTGCGCTGGGATGAGTCCTTCAGAGTAACGATCACTGCTCAGAGCAGCCCTAGCAGGCAGTCTCTAGTCACTACCCGGGTTTCACAGATGGGGAAACTAAGGCACAGAGACGTCAGCTCTCGCTGAGTCAAGGCACACACAGGTCTTGAAGTCAGGGGTGTCTCTGTCACCTGGCAGTCTGAGCCTCGGCCATTTTGTGAACCGAGAGCGGGGAGAGGCCCAAGAGCTTGGCAGCGTGCCTAGGCCTGTGCCCAAGGCGGGCGCCTTCTGTAAACGCCCTGGGGACCCGCGAGGCTGGACCGGGCGCCAGCGACCAGGCCGGCTGACAGGCCTTTGGGAAGAGCTCAGAAACCGGAGCGAACAAGCAGCTTGTCTTCCAGGGCGCTCCACGAGTTCAAGCCCAGCCCGCCTCCGGGGCCGCGAGCAGAGCGCGAACCCGGCAGGGCCGTGGAGGGCCGGGCCGGGCAGGGCTTCGCGCTCAGGAGGACGCAGCGCCCCGGCTCGCGAGGGCTGCCCAAAGCTGAGCCGCCGGCCGGGGGTGGGCGCGCGAGGAGGAGAACCCGCTCTGCGCCTCCTCGCCAGTTCCCCTTGCCGCGACCGTCCTCCCGCTCCCGTGGGGCCTCGCGACCGTGCGGGGACTGGGCCGGGCGCAGACGCCCCCGCGAAGGAAACCGCGCCCCGGGCCGTCGGGGACTCGCGGCGCAGGGCTTTGCCCCCCGCTGCGCCCTGCGGACGTGCCCTCGCCGTGCCGTCTGCGCCAACAAGCTCCTGGCCGGGAACAGGGGGCTGCGCCGGGCGTGAGACCCTGGCCCCGCGGCCGGACGTCGTCGTTAGGGAGCACAGTGCGCGGTGACTCGGGGCCGGAAGTTGGAGAGACGGGACGGACGATGAGGGTCCTCCGGGACCACGATTCTCAAACATTCCCGACACGTACATCACGTGACGGGCTTGTTTCCAAAAAGCGGATTCTGAGTCCGTGGATGCGGAGCGAGCCCTAGGAGGCGCGGGTCCCTTGGGGAGGGTCGACACAGCCCGTCTGGTTCCAAGGAGAGGACTCCACCGCCACCCGCCGGGACACGGGCGCCACAACGGGGGCAGGTCGCCTCCCGGACGCAGGGGGTGGAGGGCGGAGCGGCGGGGCTGGTGGCTCAGGCGGGAGGGCGGGGGAGGTGGGCAGAGGGTAGGGAAGGGGACGGGAGGGGAGGGACCGTGGGGAGGGGGCAGATGCGAGCGCGTGCACGGGGCTCTGCCATTGGAGGGCGCGTCTTCGCTCCGCTCCCCGCCTGGGGCTCAAAAGGGGCCCAGGCGCCCGGGGCACCGCACACCCGCCTGGCCCTGCGCGCACGAGCCATGCGCCCGCAGCTCTGGGCTTCGTGGCTTTTCCCGCTGTTTCTGGCCGGCCTCGCCCAGCCGACCCAGAAGATGAAGGTGAGTGTCCCGTCGGCGACCCAGCGGACTGCAGCTCCTGAGGACTGGCCTGGTGTCCGCGGACGCGAGGAGCTCTCCCTCGTCCTCTGCAAGGCCAGGACCCGCCTCCTGAGCTCGGCCGACCCCGGCTGCCGCTCCTCCGAGACCGGGGCTCCGCGAAGCCCACTCCCTTACGCGGACCTTCTCCGCACCGGGCGGTCGTGGAGCCGCAGGTGGACGGAGGGCCCAGGCTGCTGTCGTACTTGCCCCTCTGCCGCTGCCCCTGCTCTGAACTCGGGGCAGCCTTGTGCGTCCGGGAAACGGGACACGCAGGAGCAAGGAGATTGGGAGGGGGCAGCTCAGAGCAGAGGGGGCAGAGGAAGAGCAGCCGGCGGATGCTGGAATGTTCTCTGGGGGAGTGTCAGGTCAGCCAACAGGGGGATAATAAAATACAGAAGGCCGGGTAGTTGTTGGCCAATTTTAATTTTAGGGGGTGGGGTGGTGAGCGGGGGGCGGGTAGTGGGGGAGAACAAAGCTTGGACCAGAGTAAGAGGGTTTGTTGTTAGGTCTTGCGGGTGCCCTCGGGGAAAGTCTCCACACTGGGGTCAGTAGATGTGCGGATACGCCTCAGGGTGGGGATTCCAGTGCGTGACTGAGGTACCAACAGGTTTTAACTTTAAAACCAGACAAATTCATTCAAAAATTCAGCCTCACCTGTGGACTTAAACCAGTTACATGTCTTCTATTGGCTGCCCCTCCCCCGGCCCCCGTAGAAGGTGGAGAATACCCGTGGTTGAGTGCAGTGATCCCCAGACAAGAATCATTTGGGGGCTTGTTAAACCACAGGGCGCTGGGTCCCACCTGAGGTGGGGCGGGGAGCGAAGAGTCCAGAAAGCATTCCTGAGACGTTTTCAGTGCAAAACGGTGCTTTATGAAAGCCCGGGGACAGGGCCCGTGGGCAGGAAGAGCTGCCCTGGGGCTGTGCCGAGTGATCTGTTAGTGGGGGGTTAGGGAGAGCGTAAATGTCTAAGGAATTTGGGAGCAGGGCCTCCGGGACCTTGAGGGGCTAGCTGCTGTGAGGATAAAGTTATTTTCTACTGCCCCGTGAAACATCAGTCACCAGGCCTTTAAGATGATGGGTACCCGTGGACACATGCTTGGAGGATTGCTGGGGTGAGGGTGACAAAAGTGAGGGTGCAGTAACCAGAGCAAAGTAGCGGTGAAGTGTTAGAGGGGGTCCTTGAGGAGTGTTCCGTCTGTGCCTCAGGAGCTCCGCCTGGAGACCGCCCGCTGCGCTGAAGCAAAGTCCCGCCTGCTGTCCTTGTCCCCAGTCCCCACCCATGACGTTTCTGATCCAGCAGGTCCCAGGAACTTGCATTTCTTTCTTTTTTAAAAAAATTCAAGTTAGTTAACACACAGTGAAACATTGGTTTCAGGAGTAAAATTTAGTGATTCATCACTTACATGCAACACCCAGTGCCTGTCACAGCAGGTGCCCTCCTTAGTGCCAGTCACCATCTAGCCCATCCCCCACCTCCAGCAACCCTCAGTTTGTTGTCTTACATATAGAGTCTCTTATGGTTTGCCTTCCTCTCTGTTTTTATTTTATTTTACGTTTTCCTTCCCTTCCCCTATGTTCATCTCTTTTAAAAGTTTCTTATATTCCACATATGAGTGAAACCATATGATAATTGTCTTTCTCTGACTGACTTACTTCATTTAGCATAACACCCTGTAGCTCCATCCCTGTTGTTGCAAACGGCAAGAGTTCATGCTCTTTGATGGCTGAGTAATATTCCATTGTGTATGTACCACATCTTCTTTATCCATTCGTCTGTTGATGGACACCTGGCTCTCCTCCTCATAGTTTGACTATTGCTGATATCATGCTGCTATAAACACTGGGATGCATGTGCCCATTCACATCTGTATTGTTGTATGCCTTGGGGTAAATACCCAATAGTGCAATTGCTGGGTCATAGGTAGCTCTATTTTTAACTTTTTGAGGAGCCTCCACACTGTTTTCCACAGTGGCTGCACCAGCTTGCATTCCTACCAACAGTGTAAGGGGTTCCCCTTTCTCCACAGCCTCTCCAATATCCGTTGTTTCCTGACTTGTTAATTTTTGCCATTCTGAGTGGTGTGAGGAGGGGTCTCAGTGTGGTTTTGGTCTGTGTTTTCCTGATGGCGAGTGATGTGGAGCATTTTTTCATGTGTCTCTTGGCCATTTGTATGTCTTCTTCGGAGAAGTGTCTCAGGAACTTGCGTTTCTAATATGCCCTGGTGATACTTGTTCAGGCCCTCAGCGTGCTCTGAGCGCTCTGTTATTGGGTCCCTGCGACACATAAGATGATGCACACAGAATGCTCAAACACCAGCATTTGTAAGACCACCCCCATCTCTGAAATTTAAAAAAAAAAAAAGGCAACCTATGGGGGGCATCCAGGTGTATGTCACCCTCTACTGCCCGGTTGGGGTGCAATTCCAGCTGTAGAAAGTTAAAAGGCTGCATTTTTGATTATTGGATCCCTTCGCACTGGAGCAGAACTGACCTCGGAGTTGGAAAGATCCAGCCCTTCTAGTCTACAGTTTTCTTGGGAATCTACATCCCAGCTTACAGGGTGGTATCCATGTGAGAGACAAAAGCTGGGAGCGTCACAAAGTGCTTGTCCTGATGCACACGCGCACACAGGCTTTTTTTTTTTTAAGATTTTATTTTTTAAGGAATCTCTACACTTAGGGCTCGAACTCACAACCCCAAGATCAAGAGTGGCACGCTCTACCGACTGAGCCAGCCAGGCGCCCCCACGCAAGAAGGATTTTAACTTACAAGACACACATTCTAGTGGTGGCCTCACCGTAACTAAACCTATGACAGGACAACGTCTCTCCGGTTCTTAGAATTTCGAGGCTTCACATGAAAGGTCTTTGAGCGCTTTGCAAAAGGCCATGGGTATTGGGGGTTGTTCATCGTATTGCCGCATCATTGTGGTTTCTGTTACATTCCAGATGGATTGCTACAAGGGGGTGACGGGCACCATCTATGAGTATGGGGCCCTCACCCTCAATGACGAGGAGTACATTCAGTTCAAGCACTACGCGGGCAAGCACGTCCTCTTTGTCAACGTGGCCACCTACTGAGGCTTGACAGCTCAGTATCCAGGTAAGAGCTCAGGTCTCAACTCTTCTGGAACTAGCTTTGTCAGATGCCCATATTCTAATTTCAGAGGTTTTCCTAATTTATTATTGAGTGAACAAGGTGCGGGGGCGTAGGTGATCATGGGAGTCTGTCCCCCTAAATCCTGTCACTGCTCTACTCCTTAGGAGGCCGAGAGAATTATCTCCAGATTTGAGAGATAAGATTATCCCAAAGATTTAATCAAAGACCACCTATCACTGAACAGGTGGGGTTTGTTGCTCTTGGGGCTTGATGCCCTGAGGGAGAACATGTACTGTAGGGAGCCATGGGCTTCTCAGTAAGAACTGCTAGAAAGAGCTTACTTCAGAACCTGTGCTTGTGTTAGGTGCTTGGGGGAAGGATTTGAGGAATTGAAGCTTTGCTCTGAATTGGATGCTGTCAGGAAATGAGGAAATGGGGACAATTCTGTGACCGTGATTCAGATATGTCTTAATAAATCGTATCTGTGAGGTCAGAGGAGTGAAGCAAGGCCAAAACTAGCTGGTAGAGAAGCAGAGGTCACTTAGGTTGGCAAGACGTGGGGGTGCTTGGCCATTTTTGCAGTTTGGACAAGGTTCATGTTTTGTCTGTGTTAAAACATGATCATGGAGTGGTCCTGTTTTTGTCTTGATTTGTCATCATCACTGTGACCATGATGTTGTGTGATATTGATGTCCTGTGAATTTTTTTTTTAAGATTTTATTTATTTGTCAGAGAGAGAGAGCTAGAGAGAGAAAGCACGAGCACAAGCAGGGGGAGCAGCAGAGGGAGAGGGAGAGGCAGGCTTCCCGCCGAGCAGGAAGCCCTATGCGGGCCTCAATCCCAGGACCCTGAGATTATGCGAGGCTGGGTCCCAGGACCCTGGGACCATGACCTGAGCCAAAGGCAGATGCTTAACCGACTGAGCCACCCGGACGCTGCCTGTGAAATCGTTTAACAGGAGAACACAAAGCTGTGACCCCAGGCCAGAGTCTAGCCTTCAAGGGGCTGCCTTCATCCTTCTCATTGGTGACTTCTGGGAACAACAGCAAACAGGACTTACCTTTGATCTCTTGGAAAACGCTCTTGGGTTCCACAGCACCTTCCCATGACAGAGAAGACGGAAATGCAGCTTTGTCGTGGGTCATCTATGGTGGGACTGCTATTTGGAAAGATGCTCCATGTCTCCAGACTCAGCCCGACCTTCCACAGTGACCGAGGTGGACTTTCTTCGTGCACTCATGCGGAAGAGTTTAGTTTCCCTGTTGATCCAGAAGACGTTATTTACAGGTTCCGATGGAGTGTAATAGAGATGAGTGCAGTTTCTGACATGCCACAAACTTAAGTTTTCTGCTTTTTTAAAACGCTTTTTTTCAAAATTAATGCAAAAAGTTAGTTGCACCAAATGCCACAAAAAAATGAGTCAAAATAATACATGAACAGTTTTTAAGAAAAATTTTCCACATGTTGACGTTGGTATCTATTCAACTGATCAAAAATATAAAGTCCCATCAATTTGTCTTCTTTTCTTTCTTTTTTCCATCAATTTGTCTTAATGGGACTTCAATGATAAGAAATCCAAGAATTTTCTCTTTTTTAACACCACTTAAATTTAAGTATATTGCAATCTCACCTCTAAGACACATGGTTCACCAAATTTTGATATTCTAAAATTAACATTCAGGGGCGTCTGGTGGCTCAGTTGGTTAAGCATCTGACTCTTGATTTCAGCTCAGGTCACGATCTCAGGGTCATGAGACTGAGCCAGCGTGGAGCCTGCTTAAGGTTCTCTCTCTCTCCCCCTCTGCCCCTCCCCAGCCTGCTCACACCGTCTCTCCAAAAAGAAAAAAAAATGAACAGTCAGCAGGTGCTATGGTCTGAATGTCTGTGCCACCCCAAAATTCCTATGTTGAAATCGCAATGCCCAGTTCGCTGGTAACAGGGGTGGAGCCTTCGGGACGTGTTGAGGTCAGGAGGGCGGAACCTCCGTGAATGGGATTAGTGGTTTTATAAAAGGGGACGCACAGAACCCCCAGCCCTTGCACCATGGGAGGGCATAGCGAGAGTCCTGCAGTCTGCAACCCAGTGGAGGGCCTTTGCTAAAACCATGAGCTTGGACTTCCAGAACTGTGAGAAGTAACTCTTATTCTTCACAAGCCCCCTGGCCTGTGGTATTTGTTAGAGCAGCCTAAAAGGGCTAATGCAGAGGGGTCTGCTTGATTTGGGCAAAGATTACCTTGAAATAGCCCCTTCTTCAAAGAACAACAAAAAACAAATGGTTCACATTCACCAAGAGAACCTAAAGACTTTTCAAATTTAATGGTGAAATTGTGCATAAAAAGATACTTTCAAAAGTGCAGATTATAGGAAGATCTGACATTTGAAAGAATTTCGGGGTCACTTTATATTTATTATTTTTATGTATAATCAACCCGAGGGAAAACCTGAAAAGCTACAGACTCAATCTTTATTTAATTTATATAAAATCTCAGGATCTAATTGTAAGACAGTAAACAACAGTCAAGTATCATTTAGCAAGTAGGGGCTTTCCTCCCTTCAAAAAGTTAAATTTGAAAAAAAAATAGAGTAAGTTTAAAAAGTCGTGATATATAAATGGCAGTTCCATGGAATGTGAATCTGCTTTTAAATCTGTTTCACTTTAGTTTTAACTTAAATTTGTGTTAAATAGGGAATATATTCACATTGAAAATTTTAAAGATGCAAAAGGGTTTAAGAGTGAAAACTTCTGTGGGCACCTGGGTGGCTCAGTTGGTTGAGTGTCTGACTCTTGATTTCAGCTCAGTTCTTGGTCTCAGGGGTGTGAGTTCAAGCTTGTGTTGGGCTCCATGTTAAAAAAAAAAAAAGGAATGAAAACTTCCACAGTTCTTCCTTTTGGGTAACAAGTTCATCAATTTATGGCGTAGATTTTCATAAATCTTTAATGTATATGCAAGCAAATCTCTCCATCATATTTGCAAATACACACACAACTGATTCCGCTCCTTGCTCCTTCACATAATACAGAATCTCGGGGGTCCTTCTGTATCAATACCTGATGAGTTTCCTCATGGATCTGAAGCCATAGTTTTCCTCCCTGTTGTTGTGACATAAATTACCAAAGTAATACATGAGAATTTTAAAAAGTGTCTCATTCAGAACTTACTCCAGACGGAGAAGTTGAGAGAGTTGAAGGCCTTTGCCGAAGGACTAGAAGCAGGTCTGCTGAGTGTTTCTGCCATGGGAAGGACGTGTTCTGGGTGGTGAAAGAGGAAGGCGACCCGCAAGGACGGGAAGACACTGCCATTAAGCAGAGGGTTTTAGGGGAGACAGCAGCAGAAGCTGCTGAGTCTGGGCGGGGCTGGAGGGCACTGGACCGAATCGGGTGGGACTGAGAGTGGCTGGACGGGGAAACACTGGTACAGGTCTAGACAGACAAGTTAGAAGCCCTCCTGGCAGCAGAAAAAGCAGTTTGGCGTTTGTAGCCTGGAATCCCGGCGAGTGTCCTGGGGGGATGGCATCAGTTAGGTCACTAGAGTTGACAAGAGGGTAGAGAATGCTCGGGAGCCGGGCTCAGATTTCTGCTTCCCTGTGCAGCTCCCAGGTGAGGGCTCTTGGGAGGATGACTGGGGTGTCAGATGTGTCATCGTGGGGCACATGGGGGGAGAGGGAGCAGGTCCATTTTGTTTGCCGTTTCCTTAGAAGTGTTTGATCAGTCAGTCAGTCCACCACTGAGGAAGGAGGCCGTGGCATTTAAATTTTGATCCCCTTCCAAATCCGGCAGGCCCCACCCCACCCCCCAGGGGCTAACCCGGCTGTGCTTTCTTTTCTTTTCTTTTTTTTTTTTTTTAATATTTTATTTATTTATTTTGACAGAGATAGAGACAGCCAGCGAGAGAGGGAACACAAGCAGGGGGAGTGGGAGAGGAAGAAGCAGGCTCATAGCGGAAGAGCCTGATGTGGGGCTCGATCCCATAACGCCGGGATCACGCCCTGAGCCAAAGGCAGACGCTCAACTGCTGTGCCATCCAGGCGACCCCCGGCTGTGCTTTCTAGGGGCACCCCGCTGGACGGGGAAGTGGAGCCACGAAGGGAACCGCCACACAAGAAAATTGGCAGCTATTTGGGTGTGTCTCTGGCAACCTGTGTTCTAGCGTTGTGCTCTCCCTCCTCAAGCGCTGTCACCTCGAACCTTCCCCTCGCTGTACGTGTGACAAATGAACACGTCGAGGTCCTCCTCTGCTCTAGGCCGGCCCGGCCCAGGCCGCCCACGCTGCTCCTTGTCTCCGCAGAACTGAATGCACTACACCAGGAGCTCAAGCCTTTTGGTGTCGTCGTGCTGGGCTTTCCCTGCAACCAATTTGGAAAACAAGAACCAGGAAAGAACTCAGAGATCCTTTCTGGGCTCAAGTGAGTGCCCGCGCGGGACCCCGCCTAGGCCCTGTCAGGATTTCCCTTCCTCCTTCTGGAAGCTTCCGGGGTGGGTGGCGGATCACTAGGTTCAGGAATATCATCGTGGAGCGTCGCATGCAAGCTTGTGCGGCTGGCAGTGCCCGAGCGTTCACTCCGCCTCGAGTTCCCAATGGTGACACTGGGGGAATATCAACGGGAGAAGCAACACAGGGAAAGGAGGGGCTGTGGGGAATAGAAATGAATCGGGAATCCTGACCTTAAAATAGGGCCTTGGAATTGTCTACTGGCTCGTAAAGCATGAAATCCCGACCCCCAGGGAGCCCTTTCCTCACCTTCCCTGTCTCCGCCTCTCCCTCTTTAACTTCCTTTTGTGGAGTTGTGGTGGCCGTTGCCATCCCTCCTTGTCCTAACGTGGATCCTCTTGGGAACACGCTGGTTCATTGCAGGTATGTGCGTCCAGGTGGTGGCTTTGTCCCCAATTTTCAGCTCTTTGAGAAAGGGGATGTGAATGGAGAAAAAGAACAGAAGGTCTTTACTTTCCTGAAGGTGAGTGACCACCCACCTGCCGTGAATTGGTCGGGTAGGTAGACATACCCTGAACACATGGGACTCATTTCTAGGGTTGAGGTTGGACTCCTTGGAAAGAAATGCTCAGAGAGGTTCAGGAATCATGGCAAGATCCGTTGTGAGGCGTGAGCTCAAGTACAGGAAACAGAACGTGGCAGCTCTGACGCGGACCTGACGCCCCCCACTGAATGGCAATGATTCGTTCATTCGACTGTCAGTCATGGAATCCTCCTAGGCACGGTGCCACACAGGGAGCCCAAACCTACTGACAGGGCCCAGCCTGTCTGTGAGGGACCCCTATGCAAGCAGGCAGACAGACATGGGGTACAGAATGGAGAGTGCCGTGTGATAACTGACCGGGGAGCCACTGAGTGTTACAACCACGGAAGACCACAGAACCACCCGAGGTTCTCTTAGGCCACTGGTTCCCACTGCTGGCCTGCCAAACAAGTCTGGTCCTTGTTGAACTTTTCACCCATCCATGGCAAACTGGGAAAAAAAACACCACCACAATGTGGGAGTTTTTCGCAAAGCCCAATTTATTGACTATAAAAGACCATCACTTAGTCTGATACTAAATTCATATTTGGTTTAATCATACAAATGACCATTTGTGTTGCCCAAAAATGGTGATACAATCAATTTTATTTTCTTCAACCTAATACTTAATAATCTGTTAATTTTGAATTTCGGTTAGTAGCTGACTCTTGATTCCCTCACCATCAGAGTAAGTATTGGTTATTCTACATGAATCTCCAAAAAATAGTTCCTGAACTTTCACCAGACTATGAAGCCCCAACCCTGGGAACCACTACTCTAAACCAAACCATTCATTTTTCAGCTAAGAAAACTGAAGCTATAGAAATGATAAGGCTTATCAAAGAAAACAGAAGATAGTATTTTACTGAAGCACCATGATAGAATCCTGGGGCGGCAGACAGGGAAGGGAGGAATATTTTCTGTTTCCGTCATACTCTAGCTCTCGGTTGGTTGGTGGCGAGTTGCTATGTTGGTGATGTTGCATTGAAATGTCTGTGCTTCGCTGGGACCATGTCAGGTGGTTAATATGTTGAGATGCAGGATGGGGAGCAGACCCTCTAGGGTTGGGGATAAAACTGGATCACACAGAAGCAGGAAAAAGAACCTTCTATTCTTCCTATCTCTGCTCCAGAACTCCTGCCCTCCAACCTCTGACCTTTTGGGCTCATCAAACCAACTCTTCTGGGAGCCCATGAAGGTCCACGACATCCGCTGGAACTTTGAGAAGTTCCTGGTGGGGCCTGACGGAGTCCCTGTCATGCGCTGGTTCCACAAGGCTCCCGTCAGCACGGTCAAGTCAGACATCCTGGAGTACCTGAAACAGTTCAAAACCGAGTAGAAAGGCCCCACCTCCCACCTGAAGAACATGCATAACACTGGACCCATCTCTGCTCCACGTTCCTTCCCACCCAGCGTCCCTACGACCAAACCATCCCGTCTCACCCAAGTGTGCGTGCACCGGCGTACATGCATTCATGTGTGTGTTTGAAAACAAGGGAAGGAATACCTTTGTCCCCAGCTCTGTGCTCCCAAAAGATCAAGTGTTTTCCACTCCATCCCAAAGGAAAAGCATGTTTCTGGGTAGATGGTTCAGACTACCCAATGTCCCTAAAAAAGCAAGGCCCAGAAGTTATGACATCTGTCCTCTCTCCATCTGGACGGTCTAAAGAAAGAAGCAGAAACAGGAAGCCTCTCAAGATCCCTTTTGTAGCCTTTCTCTCTTCCAAGATAAACCTGCCTCCTTAAACGCTTTCTCCCGAATGCGACCTTCGCTCCCCTGAGGCCCTGTAGCTCTCTTTCTTACAGGATCTCGGAAGGCTGGCCTCACATGAAAGGAGGGGCATCTCCATGATGGTGGGTCCCAAAGCCCCCTCTGGGTCGGACCCTACCAGAGCCTTCCTTGGTGCGTGTCCCTTAGTGCATTCAGGCCACGGCACCTGGGCAGGGATGTCCCTTCATTCTGAAGGACGGGCTTTCCCCTCACCCTGAGCTGCCCCACCTCCAAACTCCTTCCTATCACTATCTCAATAAAGAGAATTCTGCAGCAGTGGGCTTCCCCGTATTATGTCCGGGACGTCTTCCTCTCTCACTTTGTCTTGCTTCCTCGGATACCTCGCCTAGCTCCTCACACAAGCTCTGGACCTTTCCTTGGCCCCTCAGACACAGGTGGGGCTGGCTGTTGTGGAGCTGCTGTGAGGAGTGGATACAGAGCTCCTAGAGCCCGCCGCCCCCCTCCTGTTCCAGTCTCCTGGGCACCCACATGGGAGGTGGCCTTGCTTTCTCGGAACAACAAAGACGCAGACGGTTGGCCTATAAAGTTCCTGCCCACTGTTAAAAATCTAAAAAATACATAAATACAGAAGAGAACTATACCAAAGCCTCCTAATCAGAGTAGAGAACGTGCTGGGAGGCCTGTGTAGCAAGCTGTTTTATCACCGTCGTTCAGTCTTCCACGTGAGGACAGATTTCAGAGTATCAGAAGCTAGGAGAAGCTGGTATGAGGAAGTGAAATAAAATAGCTGTTTTTCTCCTCCCTTTCAAAAATTACTTGGAACATATTTCAAATATTTTTTGCACTTTAAATTCTTTGTACTTTAAAACATTATTTTGCACTTGAGAAGTCTAGAGGGACTTTAAGTATCAGTGGCAATGAGACACCGCAATCCTGTTGTGAACCAAAACAGGAAGGATCCTGACTTAAACTTTATACCGCAACACGAGAACTGACAAGGCCAGGGAAGATAAGGAAAGTGACTCCGGCTTCCAGAAGGAGCAGGGGCACTCCCCAAGCCCTGGGACCGCCAGTGTTGACGGGTCCTCAGGGAAGACATGGCGTCTACGCAGTAACAGCCACGAGGGGGACCTGGGGTCTCAGCTCCAGGAGTGGGCTGCTTCTAAAATTCAGATGTGGTAGACACACTTGGAAAACATTTTCCAGACACTTGGGTGCTTTATCTTCTTGCACTCAGAATCTAGAAAGGAAAAGAAAGTCTGGCTGGCTGTGGCCACAGCCACAGGACGTGAGGCTTCGTGGACTCAGAAGGGACCACTACAGTCGTGGGGTGGGAGGCGACCCCAGAGCCAACTTGCAGTGCTGGTGAGAACGTGTCTCCCTGTTGAGTTTCTTCTGGGTCTCTCATGGTCTTGAGGACTCCTGGGACCTTTGCAGTCCTCAGAAGGGGTCCAAATCCATTCCTGTTGTCAGATCAGAAGCGTCAGGGTCCAGGCAGAGGGTGGAGGAGGACAGGGCCACACAGTGTACGGGTCCAGCCCGAACCAGAGAACTACGGTTGCACGAAAGTGAGTCCTCCGGGGGAGCGGCGTCCCTGCTCCATGGAGGTCCTGGACCAGTGAAGGAGGGGGTTCAGCTTCGACCCGAGGGCGTTCTGCGGAGTGTCTCCCGGGGGCTCCACCCGGGAGCCGCTCTGCGAGAGCCAGGTGCTCCTCCTGATACCCCCCAGCGGCTGACGCCAACAGAAAACCACGGTGGCTCCGGGGAGACCAAGCCCAGAGAAGCGGGAAACTAACTTGCTCAGGGAGGTGAGTGTAGCTGGGGGGCGGGTGTGGGGGCTGCAGACCTGATCAGAATGTTGCCCGTGATGATGACAATGAGGAGAACGCTGAAGTCTTCATGAAGGGAGGATCCGGAGATAAAGGTTCCCACTTCTCCCCTCCTCACCAGCCCCTTTATCAGATCTTGGTCCCCAAGGAAAGCCACACGCGGAGCCTTCTGGACGTGGGCAGACTGGCCAGGACTGTCTTGAGAGCTCCAGTCCGTTACAGTAGTTAGAACCTTTCTGTTACTGTCACAGTAATTGTCGTCACCTCACTGGCACTCTTACTGCGGGCGAATTTTTTCTTCAAACCAGAGGTTCCTACAAACTATCATGCAAATTAGATAAACTGGAGCTAATTGACTCCAAAACCAGTGTTTTCACATAAATCTACCCCACAAACCACCTAACGGGTGTCTAAAATGACGAATGCTCCGCTGATCACAAAACATTCGAGGAGAGTCCCTGGGCAGGACGGGGGGTTCTAAAGTCCCGACAACCAGGACTCAGACCCTCGCTAACCACCTGTTCCCAGAGTCGTGAAGCAGCCCACTGCTGGAGGCGAGACCCCAGCGGTCTCCCTCGTGCCTGTTACTGCGTAGATGCCATGTCTTCCCTGAGGACCGCGTGAACCCAAGTAGCTTCGGGGCTTCAGGAGTGCCCGTGTTCGTTCTGGAAGCTGGAGTCCCCAAATCTGAGAAAGAGGGCCGAAGTCCACCCCAGAGAAGGTCAGATGTTAGCCTGTGGTCTCAGAAATCCTGTTGGCTTCTGTTCCCAGTAGACAGAAGCTGAGACTGGGACCCAGGCACACACAGTTTCCTGAGTGGTTTCAGAAGCCGGAATCCGTGAAGCAGGGTGGGCAGAGGAAGAAAGAAGACAACACGAGATTTCTGCTAGAGATCAGCTCCAGGATAAATCACACTCTCCTTTTTCCATCTCGGAGGAAGAGGGATGGCCTTTTGTAACTCAGGTCAGTCACCTGTTGACTATGGAATCACCCACGGGCCCCGGGGACACAACCTCCCAGAGGAGGTGGCTTCTTTGACTGAATGAAATTCTCCGAAGAAGGGGCAGCTCTGAGCCACCAGCTGCCAACACTCCGCACAGGTGGGGGTGGGGCACCATCCCGCTAAGGCAAAGCCGCGTAAGGCCCTGGAGACTACCTGTTACCCTCCACAAACAATGTATTACTCAGATGACTCCCCCATGGAGATCCTCATTCACTCACATTTTCCCTTTCTCATCCTCTATCGATAGGGAATTAATTCTCAGAGTGATGTCGCCTGACCCCAGCAACAGCATCACCTGAGAACTTGTTAGAAATGCAGTTTTTAGGGGCACCTGGGTGGCACAGCGGTTAAGCGTCTGCCTTCAGCTCAGGGCGTGATCCTGGTGTTATGGGATCGAGCCCCATATCAGGCTCCTCCGCTATGAGCCTGCTTCTTCCTCTCCCACTCTCCCTGCTTGTGTTCCCTCTCTCTGGTTGTCTCTCTCTCTGTCAAGTAAATAAATAAATAAATAAATCTTAAAAAAAAAAAAAAGAAATGCAGTTTTTAGATCCCTCCAGACTCACTGAATCAGCAACTCTGGGGAAGAGAACAGCAATCTCTGTTTTGAAAAAGCCTTCCAGGTGGTCCTGGTACATGCTAACATCTGAAGACCACTGCCCTGGGGAATGGAGGGTCTGCAGAAAATACTGTCATTGTGACACAGAATGAATGAGGACAATGTCTCCTGTACTCTCCGTGGTTACCGGCTCCTCTGCTCAGCCTCGTCCACCCTGCGTCCCCCACTCAGCCAGTAGGTATTCCTAGGGCTCCAGGGTTGACATGGACAGTTTGGCCATCCCCTTGGCTTTCAGTGTCCTCAGTCTCTGACCTTCATGGTTTCCATGTGGGTCCAAATTCTAAGTGTGTTATCCGACAGACTTCCTCGATCAGACTTTGGTCAGGCTCCTCTGATCCCCCTTCTCAACCAGGCCTGGACCTTGGCCAGCCTTTACCAAGAATCCTGCTAGGTCAGTGTATCCTTCTGCCCTTGATACGTCATCTTAGTGGTGTTCTGTCCACTCCCCGCACTCTGCCTCTTGGCTGTACGTCCCCAAGTGTCCCTGCTGTCTTCAGAGCTGAGTTCAGTCTTGTTCCTCCTCTGCTGTTCCTGGTCTTGTTGCAATCGCCTTGAATAAAGTCTTCTTTACTGTTCTAACAAGTCAAAGCAATTTTCCTTTAACACATCTCCCCGAAGACTCCCACGTACAGTGTGATTTGGAGCCAAGGGGAAGTCTCCCTTCACCCCCCAACGCCCCCCCCCCCACTCATCCATTGCTTTGACTAGAGAGCTTTTTGTTGTCCTTTCAAGTGTCAGCAGAAAAGTTATTCTTGGGGCGCCTGAGTGGCACAGCGGTTGAGCATCTGCCTTGATCGAGCCCCACATCAGGCTCCTCTGCTGTGAGCCTGCTTCTTCGTCTCCCACTCCCCCTGTTTGTGTTCCCTCTCTTGCTGGCTGTCTCTATCTCTGTCGAATAAATAAATAAAATATTTTTTAAAAAAGTTATTCTCTTTGGATCTGGGAAGTTCCTGATAGAGATTCTGCCCCCTTCATCATCCCCCAAATTTTCCCTATGAAACCATACAGAGTACCCACCCTTTTTTTCTTCTGCAGAAAAAGGAAGAGAAACATACTTTTAATTCTTTCAGACTCGCTTTGGCCTCTGAAATGCGGTGTCCTGGGCCCTGTGTGAAGAGTTTCATACCCTCAGGGTGACACCTGGAGCATTCAGACAGCTCAGACCACTTTTTAGGTGATAATTTCCAGAGGAACTAAAGGAAAGATAATGGAGAATCTTTTCTTTTTTCAGATCTTTTCTCTCTCTTTTCAGTTTCCCCTGTTCTATTCTTGGCCTCCAGCAGACAAATCAATAGGAATTGAAATTGAGTGTCACCTGACAAATTATTTTTGGAGAACCTGATACTCTGATACCCTAACCCTGACAGCCTGAGCCCGGGAGCTCTGTCTTCACCTGCAAACGTCAGAATCAGTCATATACAGACAGTGGCAGCCTGCTCCAGAAAGACAGAACGCTCAGCTTGATGGGCTCATGGAATAGGTGTTTGCTGTATTATTTGATCATATTCTGATAAAGAAGATGGGAAAGCAAATTGGATAGATAAAGCCTATAGTAAGCTAGTAGCTTTATGAGATAAAGGGGAAAATTCATAGGATGTGCAAGGTATAGATAATTAATAAGCAAGTTGCTGGTGAGACAGGCAGAATTCATGAATTGTGTTCAATATAGATACTAAGTACATTAGTAACTTGGAAGATACATTCAAGACAGACGGAGTGCAAGGA
Organism: Ailuropoda melanoleuca; assembly: GCF_002007445.2. Classification (NCBI taxonomy): domain Eukaryota; kingdom Metazoa; phylum Chordata; class Mammalia; order Carnivora; family Ursidae; genus Ailuropoda; species Ailuropoda melanoleuca. The sequence goes on from NC_048222.1 coordinate 627,933, forward strand.
TTATATGAGAAGGAAGCAGGGTGTTACTTAGGAGAACAAAGATGTCTGGCAATCAAAACTCAATGACATTCAGAAGGGCAATTTTTCTAGTCCCTTATTAGGGAAAACCGAGTCTCAAACTGTAACTTCCCACCAAAGGGGGTAAATCATTTTGACTTTAATAGTCTAGGGGCGCCTGGGTAGCTCAGTTGCTTAAGCGTCTGCCCTCAGCCCAAGTCGTGATCTGGGGCCCAATGTGGAGACCCACATGGAGGCCACGATAGGCTCCGCTCTCTTCGGGGAGCCTGCTTCTCCCTCTGCCTCTGCCCACCCTCCCCACCCCCCACCACCGCTTGTGCTCTCTCAAATGAATAAAAATCCTTAAAAATATATGACTTTAATAGTCTATTTAAAATTCTAATATAAAATTAAATAATATACATTTTAATCAATCAGCATGTTCTAAAGGTTCTAAGGGTATCTCCTGGCTTCAACATATATTCCTAATTTGCAAAGTTACATAGAGACAACGCTGTCCGTCTGCCATCATATTCTCCTGAAATCAGCCACTTTATGCCAGTACATTTTTGCAAACCATATCTACAAACCCTAGCCAAAATGTGAACTAACTTTAAACTCTCTATTTCTACTTGTCTTCTCACAGTCTAAGAGAGGGCATTAGATGTGTGGAGTGTAAGGCCCAGGGAAAAAAGCCTGTTCCAGATGCTCCATAATTGGATTATTCATCAGGAACCAAAGCTCACACGCATCCTGCATTTTAAGAGGTACCATCAGTCTGGGACAGAAGGTGGCACGAACGTGAGGATGAAAGGCTTACCGTGGAGTTTTGGGTGCCATGGGGCTATGGCTCCCTCTGCCCTTCACAGATCCACCAATCAGGCCACCCAACATCTACAACTCCCTCTATGCAAAGAACAAACTTGGGACACTATATGCCATCAGTTAGGATTGTTTTTCATAATTTTGGGGGCAAATTCAACTATCCTTTATGGTAAACTTGATCCAGAACTTTTTGTCCAGTCAAAAACTCAGATTCCTATCTATTTAAGACTATAAGCTTCCCTAGAGACAAATACCAGATTAAAGCTAGAGTTTTACCTTTGGACTAGCTGGATCATTGATGGGTTAACTGCATTTATAGCAAAAACTCTCAATCACCGCAAACTATGATTTTGCCAAAGTGGGTTCCACTTAGAACAGTCTACAGATGCTGTGGTTGCCACGATTAGTGAGGCAAGGGTTCCTGCTCGAGCCCACACAGCAGCAACACTGTATCCACTTGATGCGTGCGTGTGAGGAGGGGATGAATGATGGGAAGTCATCGGGAGTGATTCCCCAGTTTCTAGATTGTGGTGCTAACAAGGAGAAAAGTAATAATAGGAAGGACTGGATGAGTTCAAGTGTCTGTGAGATAATAAGGTGGAAATGTCTCATAGGCAGCTGTCTATACTATGAACTTCTCAAGAGTTCTATGTGAGAAAGATATTCAGAAGTCACAAGCCTGTTTTGGATAGTGTGAAGATGTGAATTATGGAATCATACGCCTATTCTCTCAAAGAAAAGTAGGAAAACTGAAGATGGAACCTAGAAAATATCCACAGTAAAAGGGTGATTCTCCAGGTGCCTGGCTGGCTCAGTCCACGGAGCATGTGACACTTGGTCTAGGGGTTGGGAATTCGAGCCCTACATTGGTTGTAGAGAATACTCAAAAAAAACAAAAAAAAAAATTTTTTTTTAAATAAAAGGGTGGGGGCGCCTCGGTGGCTCAATTGGCTAAGCAAGGGACTGGTAGTTTTGGCTCAGGTCATGCTTTCGTGCCCCACATGGGGCTCCCACTCAGTGCCTAGTCAGCTTGACATTCCTTCTCCCTCGCCTCTCCCCCTGCTCACGCACGTGGGTTCTCTCTCTTTCTAAAAACTGACTAAATAAAATTGCTCCACAAAAATAAAATTCTAACCTTTGGGACTCCAAATCATGACCAAAGATGTGAAAACAAAGGGGGAAATATGGGAAGAGCTTGGGTTCGAGTTTTTTTAACTGGGTCTCAATTATCCTTAATTTATTGTGATAAACACATCTTTGCCTTTGCCTCCGCCAAACCATCAACTCCCGAGGAGGCAAAGGACCACGCGGGAGACCGGAAGGCTGTGCCCGGACCGCTCTGTGGCTTTTGTACAAAGTGACCGGCGGGGGGAATTCGATTCTGCCTCAGACTGGAGACCAGAGGCCTCAGCCAGCGCTTTGGGCCGCGCAGGCATTTGACCAACAAAAACAAAAAGAAAAAAAAAAAAAAAAAAAAAAAAAAGCCAATCCTTTCAGAGCTGTTGCAATGCTGCAAAGGACAACGCGGACGGAATTCGTGCGCCACCCGGCGGCCTTTCACACGGGCGTGCGCCGGGCCCTCCGCTTGACCCCCAGAGCGGAGCCCAGGCGCTGGTCCCTCCCGACGCGCCCAGCACAGAGCAAGACGCAGCTCTGTCGCGGCCCGACTGTCCCCTGCCGGCTGCGCCGCGGAACGCGCAGGTGTGGAGGAGGCGAGGGCCCGGGGCCACCGTCCGGCCGCGCGCTCCCGGCACGGGCTGAGCGCGTCCCCGGCTCCCGCCCGCCCCCGCCCGCAGACCCCGAGTCCAGGCCCCTCCCACCCCCCCGCCAGACGGCAGTGCCTTCCG
>NC_048222.1:630786-730603 GCF_002007445.2 Ailuropoda melanoleuca
GGTCACCGCGGGGGGGAGGGTGCGACCTCGGGGAAGGGGTGCGGGTCACCGCAGGAGGGGTGGGACCTCAGGGTGGGAGTGCGGGTCACCGCGGGGGTGCGACCTCCCGGGCGCGCGGGTCGCGGGGGGTGCGCGGCCGGGGTTGGAGCGGGGAAGGCTTTGCGTTCTTGGCGAGCGGAGTTTGGGAACTGTGCGAGTCTGAAATCCTAGCCGGAGGGGAACGGTCGTGGACGAGATGCGGGAACAAGCCAACAAGTGGCTCTTTTGCTCCGTTGGATTTTCAAAGGGCCCTACATCCCAGCTCCTCCCGCCCCCCGCACTCGTCCCGAGCGGCTCCCCGGGCAGTTGTTCCCGCGGAGGACCCGACGGACACCTGTCGCGGGGGCTCCCCCGACGCCCGCGTCCCCCGCCCACTGGGCAGGCGCCGTTGGTCCGCGCGAAGCTGGCGTTCTCAGCGCCTCTTCCACTTAGGGTGCCGCGCATGACCCCACTTTATGCCAAGCCTTGACGCCTTTTACAACCGCAAATAGTTTTTCCTTGCAGTGTCTTTACCACGTACGGTACAGCCTCGACTTTCCGTGCCGCTTTTCCTCGGGATTACAGAAAAATCCTTTGTCGCCGGCGCCCACGGCTTCGCCTTGGGTGTTTTCCCGCCGCCGGCGAGCCGTGCGGGAGGGGAGCATCTCCCCGCAGTTGCCTTGGTTTCCGGACACCGAAGGCGCCGGACGGTGCGGGCTCCTGTCTCCGCCTAGTCCGAGGAAATGAGGCCGCTCGAGTGGCGCGTGGAACTCAGGTGGCTCTATGGCTTAGTTGGTTAAAGCGCCTGTCTCGTAAACAGGAGATCCTGGGTTCGACTCCCAGTAGGGCCTGGCGTTTTCTCGGGAATCCAGCTGTCCCTGAAAATCATTTTGTGTCGGCGAGTTAGCTTGCCTCCGTCCTCACCGAACGGGCCGCGGTGGAACGCGCTCGCAGGTACTCTAAGCTGTTCCGTGGCCGCCTGCTCGGGTTCCTTACTCCTGAAAGAAGTCGATCCTTAAGGAGATGACAATTCAAACGCAAACCACTGCCAAAGAACAATGCGTATGTGACCGGAGCCGCCCTGGCGTTTCCTATGCGTTTTACGTCACCGGGTTTTTGAGCACCTACAGTGCGCTGCAGATTAAAGCACCCAGACATGTGGATGCGTGTAATCTCTCTAGGTTCCAACAATCTCCAGCTCTATAATGATTTCATGGAATACGAGAACTTAATGAACAACGAAGCCACTATTCGCTACAAAGTAAAAAGAGGATGTTTGCAGGGGCGTGCTTGCCATTTTGAGGAGAAGGAAGAATAATTATGATCCCTTGTTAGTCCTCCTAAGAAAACTTTAGGAATAATGATCGACTGGAAGCTCTTATGTCCTGGACACACTCCCAATGCAAGGACAAAGTTGTTGTGGGAAAAGAGCAGGTTGGAGAATTCTTTTTGTTTTTTCATTTCATTTAATTTTTTTTTATTATGTTCAGTTAGCCACTGTATAGTACATCATTAGTTTTTGATGTCATGTTCAGTGCTTTGTTAGTTGCATATAACACCCAGTGCTCATCCCAACACATGCTCTTCTTAATGTCCATCACCCATTATCCGATCCCCCCTTCCACCTCCCCTCCTGCAACCCCCAGTTTGTTTCCCAGAGTCCAGAGTCTCTCATGGTTTGTCTCCCTCTCTGATTTCTCCCCCTTCAGCTTTCCCTCCCTTCCCCTAATGTCCTCCAGACTATTCCTTACATTCCACATATGAGTGAAACCATATGATAATTCTTCCCTTGCTTGACTTATTTCACTTAGCATAATCTCCTCCAGTTCCATCCATGTTGCTGCAAATGGTGGGTAATCATCGTTTCTGATGGCTGAGTAATATTCCATTGTATATATGAACCACATCTTCTTTACCCATTTGTCTGTGGAAGGGCATCTCGGCTCCCTCCACAGTTTGTCTATTGTGGACATCGCTGCTATGAACATTGGGGTGCAGGTGCCCCCTCTTTCCTCTACATCTGTATCTTTGGGGTAAATACCCAGTAGTGCAATAACTGGGTCGTAGGGTAGCTCTATTTTTAATGTCTTGAGGAACCTCCACACTGTTTTAGGTTGCAGAATTCTGCCGTTTACCTAGGGCGCCTTAGTTTCAGCTCTGGGGATTTATGGAACTTTGGTGCCTTCTTGTCTCCCATCCTTTCATCCACTAACCCAGCATCATTCACTGCTGATCTTTTATATGGCAGATTCCTTCCTTCCTTCCTTCCTTCCTTCCTTCCTTCCTTCCTTCCTTCCTATTTCCTCCCTCCCTCCATCTTTCTTTCTGTCTAGTTGCAAGGCTTTTTTCCCCTTATGGTGAGAAGTTTTAAGATTTACCCTCTTAGCAACTCTCAAATATATAATACAGCATTGCTAACTACAGTCACCACGCTGTAGTTACACCCCTAGGACATAGTTCTCTCATAACTGGGAGTTTATACCTTTTGCCCACATTTACCCATTTCACCCCATCCCCCATCCCCAGCTCTGGTAACCACCCAGGCATATTTCTAAGAGCAGGAAATACAGCAGTCAACCCAGCTAACAAAAAACACTGCTGTCATGGATCGTATATTCCAGTGGGAGTGACCAGAAAAGAAAGGAATGAATCTGTAAAATCGTAAGCGTATGAGATACTGATGAAGTCTATGGGGGAAAGATAAGCAAGAAAAGAATATAGGGAATATATAGGATGGGGGCAGGGTAATCAGAGAATGTTATCCTGTCTCTTGGAAAATATCATAGGCAAATGTTTCAAAATTGTTTTTTAATTTTTGAATAAGTCATAGCCCCAAAGTGGCTCCTGCATTACATAGCAAGATTAAACAGTCAGCAAACTGTTCCCAGCTGTGCCTGGACCTCACTTCTGTTCATTTTGATTAGGACTTTATTGGACTAGGTCACTCTGTCTGTGTTCAAACCTCAGCTGTTCCACCTGATAGCAGAGGGACTTTTGGCAAATTGCTTCACCTCAAGCGCATCACTCTCCTCAAATGAGAGGTGGAAATAGCAACAGGTGTACCTAGTAGGGTTTGTGGGAGGACTTGCTGAGTAAAGACGTGTACGATATTTTAGAAGGGTGTCTGGCACATAAAGAAGCAATCTGTAAGATTCACTATATGGTGTTGTTTATTATTATTATTATTATATTTATTGAATTGGCGGGTGTCAAGTATTTAACCCTTGCAATAGCACTCTGAGGTATTATCCTACATTTATAGACCAAGGTTCCAAGCATATTGTGGGTTGAATTGTGTTCCCCCAAAATATATGTTGAAGTCCTAACCCCTAGCACCTGTGAATGTGACCTTATTTGGAAATAGGGCTTTTGTAGATGTAATCAAGTCACTATGAGCTCACACCAGATGAGGATGGGCCATTATCCAGGGACTGGTGTCTTTGGAAGGGGAAGGAAAAGGAGATTTGGACGCAGAGACCCAGACACACAGGGAAGAAGGCCACATGAAGACAGAGGCAGAGATCACTGTTATTTGACCACAAAGGAGCACCACATCTTACCAGAACCACCAGAAGCCGCAAGAGGCCTGGAAGTGCTTTCCCTAGAACCTTGAGAGGGAGCATGGCCCTGCCCGCAGCATGATGTTAAACTCTGGCCTCCAGAACTGTGAGAGAACAATTCTGTTGTTTTAAGCCATCCAATCTGTAGTAATTTGTTATGCCAGCCCTAGGAATCTAATAGAAAGCATAAAACAAAATTAGTGATTTGAACTAGCAAAGAAATAAAATCTATAATTTTTCCTAAATTAATAAATAACATACAGGATGTTCATACTTCACTTTAAAGTTTCAAACCCAGAGTATCTCCCACGTACCTAGTTGCTTTACAGTAATACATGATCTTGATATGTCCTTCCCCCCCCCCCAGTTTCTTCCCTCTTCCCAGGGTTTGGTTTTTTACAGGACTCCACACCCATCCTCCCAATGGCTTATCCATTCACTTCTCCACTCACTTGACCTTGACTATTTGGAGACATCTAATAGAATAGATGGTCACTCCATTACCAGCTACAGCCTGTAACTGAGGGATGGGAGGGACAGGCAGAAAAGTCCAAACGCCCTAACTCAATGACTACTCTGCTTTGTTATATGTACTCAAGACCCCCCAGTCCCATGGGTCAGGCTAAGGCTAGACTTTATCCAAGGCTACATCTTTGCTTTGCTATTTCCCCTTCCCCATTCTGAGGACCACTCCCCCAATAAGTCACATACTCCTGAAGCCCCATCTGAGGGTATGCTGTAAGGGCCTAAGAAACTTGCTTTGGAAGGTTTTTTTTACTGATCCTTCATATTCAATCAAATGAACAAAGTTTTCCTATGGAAAAGTTCAACCCAAGAGCTTTAGATCTGAGGAGGGCATTCACATTGTGGACCAGATCCTGATAATGAGACTTGAAAATTCAAGGTTTTGACATAGAACAAGAGGGATATTAAGAAAATTGGTGGCTGACTGGCCTTTATTGTTGCACCATTATAATTCTGCTTACAAATGAGAAAAGAATCAACAATCTTGAGAAAATGTTCATAGAAACTTCCAAAACTGAAATTCAAAGAGAAAAAAAAATGAATGAAAAAGGCAGAACAGAATACCCAAGAACTATGGGGAAATCACAAAAGGCATAACATATGCTTAATGGAAAATAAGAAGAAGAAAGAGAGAAGGGAACAGAAGAAATATTTGAAACAATAACGACTGAGATTTTCTCAAACTAATGATAGATACCAAACCACATTTCCGGGAAGCTCAGAGAACACCCAGCATGAGTGCAGCAAAATAGTTAAAAGTGTTAAGAGAAAATAATTGTCATAATTATGTGCCCAGGGAAATTATCCTTCAAAACCTAAGGTGCAATAAGGGCTTCCTCAAAAAAAAAAAAAAAAAGTTTTTTTGAGGTAATTTATAGCCATAGAACTGCCTTGCAAGAAAGGTTAGAAAAAGTTCTTTAGAGAGAAGGAATGATATAGGTCAGAAACATGGATCTGTATAAATAAAGGAAGGGTGGCAACTGGGTGGCTCAGTCAGCTAAGCGTCTGCCTTCAGCTCAGGTCATGAACTCAGGGTCCTGGGATCTACCCCACTTCCAGGGCTCCCTGCTCAGCGGGGAGCCTACTTCTCCCTCTCCCGCTGCCCCTCCCCCCTGCTCATGCTTTCTCTCTGTCAAATAAATACATAAAATCTTTATTAAAAAAAACAACAAGAATACTGGGAGCCCCTTTGGCTCAGTCCATTAAGCATTTGCCTTTGGCTCAGGTCATGATCCCAGGGTCCTGGGATCAAACCCCACATGGGCGCTCTGCTCAGCAGGGGGTCTGCTTCTCCCTCTCCCTCTGCCTGCTGCTCCCCCTGCTTGTGTTTACTCTCTCTCTCTGTCAAATAAATAAATAAATAAATAAAATCCTTAAAAACTAAAAAAAATTAAGAACCCAGTATCCTTCATGAACATATATATAAAAATTCTCAACAAAATATTAGCCAATGGAATCCAGCAATGTGTAAAAAGAATTATACACCCAGCCAATTGGGATTTATTCCCGGTGTGCAAGGCCAGTTCAATCTTGAAAAATCAATTAAGGCAATCCATCACACTAACAGACTAAAAGTACAAGAATCACATGATCCTCTCACTAGAGGCAGAAAAAACATTTGACAAAACCCAATACTCATTCGTAGTAAAAGCTCTTAGCAAACTAGGAATAAAGGGGAACTTCCTCAGCTTGATAAAGAACATCCACAAGAAACCTACCGCTAACATCATACTTATCGGCAACAAACTAAGATCTAGGATGCTTTCCTGCACATGTGAGGAACAAGGCAAGGATACCCACTCTCACCACTCCTATTCAACGTTGTCCTGGAAATCCTAGCTGCTGCAATTAGATAGTAAAGGAAATAAAAGGTATAGAGATGGAGGAAAGAAAAAAATTCTCTTTGTTCACAGCTGATATGATTGTCTACATAGAAAATCCCAAAGCATCAGAAAGAAAAACTCATGAAACTAATAAGCAAACTATGGAAAGGATAAAGGATACCAAGTTAGTATACAAAAATCAATTGTGTCTCATATACCAGCAATAAACAAGTGGAATTTGAAATTAAAAACACAGTATCATTTATATTACCACTAAAAAGAGAGAGAAACATTAGGTATAAATCTAACAAAATATGTGTGGGACATATGAGGTAAACTACAAAACTCTGATAAAAGAAAGAAAAGATCTAAATAAATAGATAGTCCATATATATGGACAAAAAGCCTCAATATTCTCAAGATGTCAGTTCCTCCCAACTTGACCTATAGATTCAGTGCAACCCCATTCAGAATTCCAGCAAGTTATCTCACGAATATTGACAAACCGATTCTACAGGGTATATGTGGACACAAATGACTCAAATAACCGACACAAAACTGAAGAAAAAGAAAGTTGGAGGACTGTCACTACGTGACCTCACATTTACCCTAAAGTGACCAGAATAAAGTCAGTGTGGTGTTGGTGAAAAAAATAGACAAACAGATCAATGGAGCATAACAGAGAGCCCAGAAATAGACCCACGTAGTCAACCGATGGCTGAGCGAAGGCGGTACATGGGGCAAAGATGGTCTCTTCAACAAATGGTGCCAGAACAACGGGATGTCCACGTGCAGGAAATAATGACTCTAGTACAGAACTAGACACAGACCTTACACCCTTTACAAAACTTAACTCAAAATGGATCCTAGACCTATATTTAAAATGTAAAACCATCAAATTCCTAGAAAGTAACACAGAGGAAGCATAGGTGGCTTTAGGGTTAGTGATAACTTCTTAGGTACAACACCAAAAACATGATTCATGAGAGGAAAACGTGATACATTGGACTTCATGAGAACTGAGAGTTTCTGTTCTGCAAGACACTGATAAGAATATGAGAAGACACACTACAGATCGGGAGAAAATATTGGCAAAAGACATAGCTGAGAAAGGACTGCTACCCAACCTTTGCAAGGAACTCTTAAAACTCAACAAAAAAGAAACAACTCAATTTATACTATTTTTTCCCCATAATAATAAGCGTACTCTTTAATCCCTATGCCCTCTTGACCCCACCCACCCACCTCCCCTCTGGTAACCACCAGTTTGTTCTCTATAGTTAATAGCCTGTTTCTTGGTTCCTTTCTCTTTCTTTTGTTTTCTTTCTGTTTTTCCCCCCTTTGCTCATTTGTTTTGCTTCTTAAATTCCACATAGGAGTGAAATCACATGGTATTCGTCGTTCTCTGACTGACTTATTACCCTTAGCATCATACCCTCTAACTCCACCCACGTTGTCACGAATGGCAAGGTTTCATTCTTTTCTCAAGGCTGAGTACCGTCCCATTGTGCCTTTAAGCCACATCTTCCTTATCCGCTCATCTCTCAGTAGACCCTTCGGCTGCTTCCACAATTTGGCTATCGCTGATCATGCTGCAATGAACACAGGGGTGCATCTATCCTCTTGAATTCGTGTTTTTATGTATTTTTAGGTAAATGCCCAGTAGTGTGTTTCCTGGACCATAGGGCAGTGTTATTTTTAGATTTTTGAGGAACCTCCACACTGTTTCCACAGTGGCTGCATCAATTTCCATTCCCACCACCAGTGCACGAGGGCTCCTTCTTCCGCACATCCTCTCCCGACACTTGTTCTTTCTTAAGCTGTCCTGACAGGTGTGAGCTGGTATCTCCCAGGAGGTTTGATTTGCATTTCCCTGATGATGAGTGAAGTTGAGCAGCTTGCCGTGTGTCTGTTGGCCATGTGTATGTCGTCTTTGGAGATGTCTGCTCATGTCTTCTGCCCATTTTTTAACTGGGTTGTTTGTTTTTGGAGTTGTGTTGTATCAGCTCTTTCTATGTCTTGGATACTAACCGTTTGTCAGGTATGTCATTTGCAAATATCTTCTCCCATTCACTTGGTTGACTTTTAGTTTTCTTCATGGTTTCCTTCGCTGTGCAGAAGTGGGTTTTTTCTTGATATAGTCCCAAAGACTCAATTTTTTAAAAGTGCAAAGATCTGGACAGACAACAGAGAAGACGCCGAGATGACAAACAAGCCTACGGAAAGATGCTCACACCGTATGTCATTAGGGGATTGCAGACGAAAGCAGCAGTGAGATACCACGAGCTAGCGATTAGCACAGCCCAAACCCAGTACCCTTGCAGCACTAATCGTCTGTGATGATGTCGAGTCACAGGGACGCTAATTCATTGCTGGTGGGAACGCGAAAGGGTGCAGCCGCTGCGGAAGTCAGCCGGGCAGCTTCGTACAACACTAAACAGTCTTGCCATGTGACCCAGCGGTCACGCCTCCCCGCACTTACCCAAATGAACTAAAAACTTACAACCACACAAAAGGCCCTATGCAAATCTTTATGGTAGTTTTATTTATAATCGCCAAAACTTGGAAGCAACCGAGTTGTCCTTCATTAGGTGAGTGGATAAACCAACAGTGGAATATGATTCCCTGACAGCAAGAAATGAGCTACCAGGTCACAACGAGACGGGAGGGGTCGTAAGCCCACATCAGGAAGTAAAAGCAGCCCATCTGAAAAGCCAATCATCTTGAATGATTCCAGCGTTATGACATTAGGAACATGCAAAACTATGGAGACAGTGAAGAGGTCAGTGGCTGCGAGCGGTTCAGACGGGGGGGGGGGCGGGGGCTGGCTATGGGGAGCACAGGAGATGAGTAGGGCCAGGAAAACATTATTTTGTAAATGACACTGTACCAGTACGTACGTGTCATTACACACTCATCAAAACCCATAGGAAGTCCAATGCAAAAGATGAATCTCACCACAAGTGTGGATTTTAGTGACTAATAATGTGTCGGTATTGGCTCCGTAATTATAATAACAAATGCACCGCACGAACACAAGATAATAATAGAGGAAATTGGTGGGGGGCACTAAGAGGTAATATGGAAACTGTCCTTTTTGCTCCATTTTTTCTATAAATCTAAAACTGCTCAGAAAAACATAAGGTTTTTAAAATGTCTAAAAGGATAATGAACTGTGAAGCCAAAAAATAATGTTTTTTCTTGAAAAACTAAAAGTATAGCTATCACATGCCCCACCCATTACACAGGTGGTTACGTATCTCGGAGAAGTGAAACTTACATCACACGAAGCCTGGATACGAATGTTCATAGAAGTTTTATTTCTAATAGCATAAAACTGTAGGTGCAAAGGTCCCTCAGCGGGTGGAGAGTTAAACCCTGGTCTATCCACACCATGAAATACCGCTCAGCAGTAAGAAGGAATGGCTAGTGGTACATATAAGACATACATTCATCTCAAAATAGTTATGATGAGGGAAAGAAGCTCATCTACGGGGATGTTATTCCATTTAGCAAAAATTACAGAAAATACAAACTAATGTATAGTGACCCAGAGAAGAATGGTTTCCTGGGGACAGGGTGGGGATAAGAGAAGGACTGGTTACTGGGCAGCATAAAGTAGTTTGGGAAGTAATGGATATGCTGGAACCTGGATTGTAGTGATGGTTTTGTGTGTGTAATTGTATCACAAAGCTAAACAATGTGTTCATTTGAACACATTCAGTGCATTGTGTATCAACCGAGCCTCAGTAAACGCTGTATCCCCTTTTTTTGAGAGAGAGAGAGAGACAGAGACAGACAGAGAGAGCGAGCCTGCACGACAAAGCAGAGGAGACCAGGGGCAGAGGGAGAGGGAGAGAGAGAATCTTAAGCACACTCCCCACTGACCGCAGACCCCTTGCAAGGCTCAATCTCACGACCCTGACATCACGACTGGAGCCAAAATCACGAGTCAGACGCTAAAAGGACCGAGCCACCCAGGCGCCGTGCACCTCCCTTTAAAAAAAAGGAATGAAAAGGAATTGATAAGGATGTGGAAATTATAGTGAATTTTTCCATGTTAAGCAAGCGTGATAATATCTAACAGGGTTTCCGAAAGAAGATACGTTTAAAATATACACATTGATTTTACATAGGTCAGAAATGTTAGTGAATTTAGGGGTGCCGGGGCGCCTGGGTGGCTCAGTCGTTAGGCATCTGCCTTCAGCCCAGGCCCTGATCCCATGGTCCTGGGATCTAGCCCTGGGATCAAGCCCCACATCGGGCTCCCTGCTCTGCTGGGAGCCTGCTCCTTTCTCTCCCACTCCCCCTGCTTGTGTTCCCTCTCTTGCTCGCTGTCTCTCTGTCAAATAAAGAAATAAAATCTTAAAAAAAAAAAAAGAAAGAAAGAAAGAAAGAAATGTTAGTGAATTTAAAATGCACCAGGGTCCTTTTGTTATCCAGAGAATAGGAAAAGGGACTGATTAAAGTTTAACAAAGTAAACTTTGTTTTAATGTGTACTTACTTGTTTTCACGTGTAGGGTAACCACTAACACGGAGATACAATGTATGACTTTAAAACCGACAAAAGAAAAATGTCACTTTTGGTGATAACACACCCAATGAAAACCATTAATCCAGATTTTAAAAAATGTGCTCAGACACCTGTGGTTCATGTCAGAAGGACACCAGTCAGGCGGTTCCTGTTAAGGGACAGGGCAGAAGAGGAACTGGGCTCCCTGGGATTCCAGGCAACTTCCTGCCCTGAAGCCCTTGGCCTCCGTGATTAGAAAAGTTCAGAGAACGCAAAGGGGCGGAGAGGCTGCAGCTGATGCCATCGAATGTGCTGTTCAGAAAGTTTCCTGATGTCCAGGGCCATGAGGTCCCAGAGACGAGATCCCAGAGATCCCCCATGAGATCCCCGAGGTCCTGGCTCTGCTTCTGCGCCGGGACGAGCCCCTCGGGCTGGGCCACAGTCACTGGACACGGTCCTAGGGCAGCAGGCTCGGGCAGAGCGGTCTAGTTGGGCACAGCGTGAGTTTCAGAAAAGAACTGGAAGAGAGCCCGGTTTCACTTGGATGAAGGGAAGACATTGCCCTAAACTATGGCGAGAAAGAAACAGGGTAGAGGCAGAGGCCATGGTGAGAGGGCTCTCCGCCACTCCTCATCCCTGCCGAACGGACTCGGAGAAGAACTCATGGAGATGCGGGATCTCGGTGACGACTTACCGTTGCCTCCTCAAACCAGCTTCAGGAGGCGTACCAAGTGGACACCAACTCCAGTCTTTCAGGGAACCGGGCAGCGTGGCAGCCTGGCATCTTAGGACAGAACTGCTCCCCCTCCCTGCGCTTGTATAACGGTCCTTCTGCGTACCTCACAGACTCTTCATGGCACACACAGGAGCACCACGAAGGTCTCGAGAGCGTTCCACGAGCACACCACTGGCTCTCCCGCAGAGAGAGGACAAAAGGAAGGAAGGATGTGGAAGTCCCCACACTGTACGGCGAGGAACCCGGCTGATGATGGGGTCATCAGCTGCTCACAGGGACCAGCCGCCGCAGGCATGGAAGCCGCCTCCTGGGGCAGAGACTCAAGCCTCAGGGGATGATTCCCAGGCCTTGACATTCAGCTAGAATGTTGTTTGCCTGGCTGAACTCTGAACATCCAGAAGGGATTCGGAAAATTCATTCTGCAGTTACTTAGGACTGAAGACTCCTTCCCTTCAAGTGCATCCCTCTTAAATGGGAAAGTCTACAATGGTTGTCCTGTACCTGCCCCACCACTGCATTTTGGGGAGCAGAGAACTTGTGGCTTTCACCGCTGTAAATGGAGAGGAATTGTGCCCAGAATGGCTTCTACCAGAGCCTAACTCATGCCTACTCGGGGAGGTGTAGATGAGTTGATGCTGAACTGAGTTGAGATCTGGGGGAGACCGGGATGGGGTGGGCATTGTTTCATGCGAGAGAGGTGCAGGGAACCAGGCGGCAGACGATGATAGGTGTAGTAGTGTCTCCCGCCCCACACCTCCCGGAGAATCTCCATTTCCTAATCACCAAAACCCGTGAGTAGGTTGTCTTGCATGGCAAAAGGGACCTTGAGGATGTGACTGGGGTACGGGTCTTGGATGGGAAGAGCATCCTGGCTTCCCCAGGTGGGCTCAATGCAATCACAAGGGGCCTGGAAGACGGTGGGAGGAGGGTCCGAGTCAGAGAAGATGTGACAACAGAAGCAGAGGTCGGAGCGACAGGGTCCTGTCAGGAGCTGAGGAATGGGGCAGCCTCTGGAAGCTGGAAGAGGCAGGAAGGAATTCTCCCCTGGGGCCTCTAGAAGGCAGGCAGCTCTGTCACCTCTCAGTTTGAGCCCCCGAGGACCCATGTGGACTTCTGACCTCCAGGACTGTCAGATGCTAAACTGATGCTGTTTTAAGGGACTACCGTTTCCCTAAATTTCTCGGGCAGCAGACAGACAGACAGGCAAGGAATACAGACTCGCGACGCCGGTGTGCGCTGTGGTCGGTCCCTGCGCCCCAACGAAACCCTTGGAAGGACTCCCGCCCCATTTTTGACCCCAGCACCCGGACTGGGAGCGCGGTCGGTGAGCCGGTCCTCGTCTCCGCGGACACACTTCTTTCTCGCAGGACGCGTGTCCGAGCGACAAAAGTCTCATGCCTTCTCTGAGGCTCGAACTCAGGACCTTCAGATTATGAGACTGACGCGCTGCCCACTGCGCTAAGAAGGCACTGGCGCGGCCCCCAGCAGCCTCGTTCTCGGTCCCCTCTCCAGGTCGCCGGCCGCTTCCGACAGGCTGCGCTCCGGCCGAGGGAACGGTGCGCTGCGGGTCACGAGCGCCTCGCCCCGAGTCACCAGAAGCGCGGCCCGAGTGGGTCCTCGGTGACACCGACGGGGGTCCCCGCGTCCCGGGAACGCGCTCGCTGCCGGGGGACCGCGTCGCACGCGCACCGGCGGAGGGGCCCGCGCCGGGTGTGCACGGACCCCAGACCGCGACCAGCACAGGCGCCCGCGAGCCGCGCCCTGAGGTCGGGGAGAGGACACGGCTGTCAAGGCGACACCCGCCCGTAAAGCGGCAAGTGTCCCCAGCGTGTCGGATCGGAGCGCACCGTCCGTGCGCCATTTATTAAGCTCGGAAACACCGTTCACTCGGCTTTGAGCCTGTGGAAGTCGCTGGATTTGAAAAGCTCCGTTTCTGGAAAACGGGGTAACGTCTCCCACTGTTACTTCAGCCTGGACACCGCGCACGAACGGTCGTTCGGTGAATTCTCCTGACTGGTAGCAATTATGATAGTAACAGATATGGCAAAAAAAAAATCCAAAAATGTTGAGTGGGGGATAAATATATACATGAGAACATGGGAAAGGCTGTAACTCAAGTAAACAAAAGTAGATATATTATTCAACACATGGTGTTGAGTAGCTATCTAGGAAAACCAATCTCAATATATCACCTGCAACAATAAACTAAATTTGAAATAGATAAAACCACAAACTTCTAACATTCCCAAGACAGATATTTTTATAACTTTGGTGTAGAACTAATTTTTGAAAAAAATTCAGAAACAATTAAAGTGACGATATTAAGACAATATTCTGCTTAGATAACCCTCCTCCCCTCAAAAAAATGCATAAGTAAAAAAAAATCAAATGTACAGCCTGGGGAAAATGTGTAAGTTGCACTGTGAAGATTAATTTTCCTAATATAAATAAACCTCAGCAAGAAAAATTCCAACTCATGGGAAAAACTTGCAAAGGATAGAAATACTGAGTTCATGAGCCAACAGCTCTTGCATGACTCATTTGGTTAAGCACTGAACTCTTGGTCTTAGCCCAGGTCTTGGTCTCAGGGCTCTGAGTTCTAGCCCCATGTTGTGAAGAAGAAAGATGAGTACTTATGGAAGTGTGAAAACTTCAATTACTTTACTCGCAAGAGAAATTCAAAATGAAACTACATCATTGTGTCTCATATGCATCTCATATGCTACCTTTTACCTATCAGATTGGCCAACAAACAAACAAGCAAACAAAAACCACTGCTTGCTGGAGTGTAGCCTGTTAGAGCTCTGGAGGCCAGAAGTCCAAAAGTCAGTATTACTGGGGGGAAATCAAGGTGTTGACAAGGTCATACTGGCTATTGCGGCTGCAGGGGAGAATGTGTCCTTGCTTTTTCCAGAGTCTAGAGGCTGCCAGTGTCTCTGGCTTGTCTCTGCCTCTCTATCAACATACCTTCTCCCTTTCCAACTCTCTCTTGGACAAAGGGCATAAGGACACTTGTGATGACACTGAAGGTCCACATGAATAATCCAGGATAAATTCCCCATCTCAAGATCCTTAGCTGAATTTGTTCTGCAAAGACTCCTCCAATATTTGGGCACATGAGGTAATAGTTACAGCTTTCAGGAATTAGAACAAAGAATTTGGGGGGTGGGTGTTTTTCAGTCTACCAGGGGCATTAACATCCTGATTCCTCTACCTACAGGAAAGGGATTAATTGGTCCTAACTTAGTCCCCTTCTCTGTAAAACAGGAATAATAATATAAACTTCCTTATGTAATATTGAGACTATTCTATGACTTAATATACATCAGGAACTCATGACAATATCAAGCTTAGTCAGAGATAAATGGCAGTTAATTGTCATTAGTAAAATGCTGCTCAGGGTGTCAAGGAAACAGTCCCTTCCCAGGAGCTGCAGGAAGATAAATTAGTAACATTTGGGGAAGACTAAGACAAGACTCATCGAAATTACCATCACACATATGAATTGACTGAGCAATCGTACTTTTAGAAGGTCGTCTAATACTGCACCTTTCTGAAATGCGGGTTTAAGTTATTGCAACGTTGTTTATATGATTAAATGTGCTTGTGAAGCCATCGTGGGGTGGAGCAAGGTGGAATTAGGGTACACTTTCAGGTGTATGTACTGTTACATTTTTGTAATTGTGAACCATAAGAAGGTTTTACTCATTTCTGTACGAACCTTTTGACTTTAGGTATAAATCATTGGCAGTCAGACTGTCCTTTTTCTAAGGTCTATAAATTGATTCTCAATCTCCAGAGCCCTTCAGTTGTGAGAACTGATATTGCAATCCTCTTCCCAGGAGATCTTTCCAGTCTGCTCGCAATATAAAGGTTGGCAGCGGTGGGATTCGAACCCACGCCCCCGCAGAGACTGGAGCCTTAATCCAGCGCCTTAGACCGCTCGGCCACGCTACCATATAACCACTTTTCTGGGATTCTTCTAGATGGTTTAAGCCTATAGGAGGGCTCCACCCCCTTCTTTTTCTCCCGCTTTTTTCCGGGACCACTGCGGTCAGACCCCCCCACACACAAACTTCCCCAAAGGGACTGTTGACCACGGGGATCCCGCGAGGCCCGGATTCCGGGGCTCCAGGTCGGCGGGGACAAAACCAGGTCATCTCCAGCCGCGGGAAGCGTCCCTGCACCTGCCTCTGGCGCAGTCGCGGAGGGAAGCAGCCTGCAAACAGACGCACTTCCGGGCGTGCGTGCGGGGTCTGCAGGTGCGGTCCGCCCGACGCGGGAGAGCCCCCGGGCCCCCAGACCCACCGTTCTCGTCCCAGCCGCCCCACCGACAGCCACCGGGCCGCTGCGAGTCACGCAGGCTGGATGAGTCTCGTTCCTCATCTGTGAGATGGAGGCGGTTAAAAAAAAAAAAAGTGCCTAAAGAAAAGCGGTAGATGGATTGGCGCCAACGCCTGCGGTGGCTTAGAGAGCATCTCCCGGCAAAGCGCATCATCACCCTTCCTACCAATCAGGAGAATTCACCGAACGACCGTTCGTGCGCGGTGTCCAGGCTGAAGTAACAGTGGGAGACGTTACCCCGTTTTCCAGAAACGGAGCTTTTCAAATCCAGCGACTTCCACAGGCTCAAAGCCGAGTGAACGGTGTTTCCGAGCTTAATAAATGGCGCACGGACGGTGCGCTCCGATCCGACACGCTGGGGACACTTGCCGCTTTACGGGCGGGTGTCGCCTTGACAGCCGTGTCCTCTCCCCGACCTCAGGGCGCGGCTCGCGGGCGCCTGTGCTGGTCGCGGTCTGGGGTCCGTGCACACCCGGCGCGGGCCCCTCCGCCGGTGCGCGTGCGACGCGGTCCCCCGGCAGCGAGCGCGTTCCCGGGACGCGGGGACCCCCGTCGGTGTCACCGAGGACCCACTCGGGCCGCGCTTCTGGTGACTCGGGGCGAGGCGCTCGTGACCCGCAGCGCACCGTTCCCTCGGCCGGAGCGCAGCCTGTCGGAAGCGGCCGGCGACCTGGAGAGGGGACCGAGAACGAGGCTGCTGGGGGCCGCGCCAGTGCCTTCTTAGCGCAGTGGGCAGCGCGTCAGTCTCATAATCTGAAGGTCCTGAGTTCGAGCCTCAGAGAAGGCATGAGACTTTTGTCGCTCGGACACGCGTCCTGCGAGAAAGAAGTGTGTCCGCGGAGACGAGGACCGGCTCACCGACCGCGCTCCCAGTCCGGGTGCTGGGGTCAAAAATGGGGCGGGAGTCCTTCCAAGGGTTTCGTTGGGGCGCAGGGACCGACCACAGCGCACACCGGCGTCGCGAGTCTGTATTCCTTGCCTGTCTGTCTGTCTGCTGCCCGAGAAATTTAGGGAAACGGTAGTCCCTTAAAACAGCATCAGTTTAGCATCTGACAGTCCTGGAGGTCAGAAGTCCACATGGGTCCTCGGGGGCTCAAACTGAGAGGTGACAGAGCTGCCTGCCTTCTAGAGGCCCCAGGGGAGAATTCCTTCCTGCCTCTTCCAGCTTCCAGAGGCTGCCCCATTCCTCAGCTCCTGACAGGACCCTGTCGCTCCGACCTCTGCTTCTGTTGTCACATCTTCTCTGACTCGGACCCTCCTCCCACCGTCTTCCAGGCCCCTTGTGATTGCATTGAGCCCACCTGGGGAAGCCAGGATGCTCTTCCCATCCAAGACCCGTACCCCAGTCACATCCTCAAGGTCCCTTTTGCCATGCAAGACAACCTACTCACGGGTTTTGGTGATTAGGAAATGGAGATTCTCCGGGAGGTGTGGGGCGGGAGACACTACTACACCTATCATCGTCTGCCGCCTGGTTCCCTGCACCTCTCTCGCATGAAACAATGCCCACCCCATCCCGGTCTCCCCCAGATCTCAACTCAGTTCAGCATCAACTCATCTACACCTCCCCGAGTAGGCATGAGTTAGGCTCTGGTAGAAGCCATTCTGGGCACAATTCCTCTCCATTTACAGCGGTGAAAGCCACAAGTTCTCTGCTCCCCAAAATGCAGTGGTGGGGCAGGTACAGGACAACCATTGTAGACTTTCCCATTTAAGAGGGATGCACTTGAAGGGAAGGAGTCTTCAGTCCTAAGTAACTGCAGAATGAATTTTCCGAATCCCTTCTGGATGTTCAGAGTTCAGCCAGGCAAACAACATTCTAGCTGAATGTCAAGGCCTGGGAATCATCCCCTGAGGCTTGAGTCTCTGCCCCAGGAGGCGGCTTCCATGCCTGCGGCGGCTGGTCCCTGTGAGCAGCTGATGACCCCATCATCAGCCGGGTTCCTCGCCGTACAGTGTGGGGACTTCCACATCCTTCCTTCCTTTTGTCCTCTCTCTGCGGGAGAGCCAGTGGTGTGCTCGTGGAACGCTCTCGAGACCTTCGTGGTGCTCCTGTGTGTGCCATGAAGAGTCTGTGAGGTACGCAGAAGGACCGTTATACAAGCGCAGGGAGGGGGAGCAGTTCTGTCCTAAGATGCCAGGCTGCCACGCTGCCCGGTTCCCTGAAAGACTGGAGTTGGTGTCCACTTGGTACGCCTCCTGAAGCTGGTTTGAGGAGGCAACGGTAAGTCGTCACCGAGATCCCGCATCTCCATGAGTTCTTCTCCGAGTCCGTTCGGCAGGGATGAGGAGTGGCGGAGAGCCCTCTCACCATGGCCTCTGCCTCTACCCTGTTTCTTTCTCGCCATAGTTTAGGGCAATGTCTTCCCTTCATCCAAGTGAAACCGGGCTCTCTTCCAGTTCTTTTCTGAAACTCACGCTGTGCCCAACTAGACCGCTCTGCCCGAGCCTGCTGCCCTAGGACCGTGTCCAGTGACTGTGGCCCAGCCCGAGGGGCTCGTCCCGGCGCAGAAGCAGAGCCAGGACCTCGGGGATCTCATGGGGGATCTCTGGGATCTCGTCTCTGGGACCTCATGGCCCTGGACATCAGGAAACTTTCTGAACAGCACATTCGATGGCATCAGCTGCAGCCTCTCCGCCCCTTTGCGTTCTCTGAACTTTTCTAATCACGGAGGCCAAGGGCTTCAGGGCAGGAAGTTGCCTGGAATCCCAGGGAGCCCAGTTCCTCTTCTGCCCTGTCCCTTAACAGGAACCGCCTGACTGGTGTCCTTCTGACATGAACCACAGGTGTCTGAGCACATTTTTTAAAATCTGGATTAATGGTTTTCATTGGGTGTGTTATCACCAAAAGTGACATTTTTCTTTTGTCGGTTTTAAAGTCATACATTGTATCTCCGTGTTAGTGGTTACCCTACACGTGAAAACAAGTAAGTACACATTAAAACAAAGTTTACTTTGTTAAACTTTAATCAGTCCCTTTTCCTATTCTCTGGATAACAAAAGGACCCTGGTGCATTTTAAATTCACTAACATTTCTTTCTTTCTTTCTTTCTTTTTTTTTTTTTAAGATTTTATTTCTTTATTTGACAGAGAGACAGCGAGCAAGAGAGGGAACACAAGCAGGGGGAGTGGGAGAGAAAGGAGCAGGCTCCCAGCAGAGCAGGGAGCCCGATGTGGGGCTTGATCCCAGGGCTAGATCCCAGGACCATGGGATCAGGGCCTGGGCTGAAGGCAGATGCCTAACGACTGAGCCACCCAGGCGCCCCGGCACCCCTAAATTCACTAACATTTCTGACCTATGTAAAATCAATGTGTATATTTTAAACGTATCTTCTTTCGGAAACCCTGTTAGATATTATCACGCTTGCTTAACATGGAAAAATTCACTATAATTTCCACATCCTTATCAATTCCTTTTCATTCCTTTTTTTTAAAGGGAGGTGCACGGCGCCTGGGTGGCTCGGTCCTTTTAGCGTCTGACTCGTGATTTTGGCTCCAGTCGTGATGTCAGGGTCGTGAGATTGAGCCTTGCAAGGGGTCTGCGGTCAGTGGGGAGTGTGCTTAAGATTCTCTCTCTCCCTCTCCCTCTGCCCCTGGTCTCCTCTGCTTTGTCGTGCAGGCTCGCTCTCTCTGTCTGTCTCTGTCTCTCTCTCTCTCTCAAAAAAAGGGGATACAGCGTTTACTGAGGCTCGGTTGATACACAATGCACTGAATGTGTTCAAATGAACACATTGTTTAGCTTTGTGATACAATTACACACACAAAACCATCACTACAATCCAGGTTCCAGCATATCCATTACTTCCCAAACTACTTTATGCTGCCCAGTAACCAGTCCTTCTCTTATCCCCACCCTGTCCCCAGGAAACCATTCTTCTCTGGGTCACTATACATTAGTTTGTATTTTCTGTAATTTTTGCTAAATGGAATAACATCCCCGTAGATGAGCTTCTTTCCCTCATCATAACTATTTTGAGATGAATGTATGTCTTATATGTACCACTAGCCATTCCTTCTTACTGCTGAGCGGTATTTCATGGTGTGGATAGACCAGGGTTTAACTCTCCACCCGCTGAGGGACCTTTGCACCTACAGTTTTATGCTATTAGAAATAAAACTTCTATGAACATTCGTATCCAGGCTTCGTGTGATGTAAGTTTCACTTCTCCGAGATACGTAACCACCTGTGTAATGGGTGGGGCATGTGATAGCTATACTTTTAGTTTTTCAAGAAAAAACATTATTTTTTGGCTTCACAGTTCATTATCCTTTTAGACATTTTAAAAACCTTATGTTTTTCTGAGCAGTTTTAGATTTATAGAAAAAATGGAGCAAAAAGGACAGTTTCCATATTACCTCTTAGTGCCCCCCACCAATTTCCTCTATTANCCCCCCCCCCCGTCTGAACCGCTCGCAGCCACTGACCTCTTCACTGTCTCCATAGTTTTGCATGTTCCTAATGTCATAACGCTGGAATCATTCAAGATGATTGGCTTTTCAGATGGGCTGCTTTTACTTCCTGATGTGGGCTTACGACCCCTCCCGTCTCGTTGTGACCTGGTAGCTCATTTCTTGCTGTCAGGGAATCATATTCCACTGTTGGTTTATCCACTCACCTAATGAAGGACAACTCGGTTGCTTCCAAGTTTTGGCGATTATAAATAAAACTACCATAAAGATTTGCATAGGGCCTTTTGTGTGGTTGTAAGTTTTTAGTTCATTTGGGTAAGTGCGGGGAGGCGTGACCGCTGGGTCACATGGCAAGACTGTTTAGTGTTGTACGAAGCTGCCCGGCTGACTTCCGCAGCGGCTGCACCCTTTCGCGTTCCCACCAGCAATGAATTAGCGTCCCTGTGACTCGACATCATCACAGACGATTAGTGCTGCAAGGGTACTGGGTTTGGGCTGTGCTAATCGCTAGCTCGTGGTATCTCACTGCTGCTTTCGTCTGCAATCCCCTAATGACATACGGTGTGAGCATCTTTCCGTAGGCTTGTTTGTCATCTCGGCGTCTTCTCTGTTGTCTGTCCAGATCTTTGCACTTTTAAAAAATTGAGTCTTTGGGACTATATCAAGAAAAAACCCACTTCTGCACAGCGAAGGAAACCATGAAGAAAACTAAAAGTCAACCAAGTGAATGGGAGAAGATATTTGCAAATGACATACCTGACAAACGGTTAGTATCCAAGACATAGAAAGAGCTGATACAACACAACTCCAAAAACAAACAACCCAGTTAAAAAATGGGCAGAAGACATGAGCAGACATCTCCAAAGACGACATACACATGGCCAACAGACACACGGCAAGCTGCTCAACTTCACTCATCATCAGGGAAATGCAAATCAAACCTCCTGGGAGATACCAGCTCACACCTGTCAGGACAGCTTAAGAAAGAACAAGTGTCGGGAGAGGATGTGCGGAAGAAGGAGCCCTCGTGCACTGGTGGTGGGAATGGAAATTGATGCAGCCACTGTGGAAACAGTGTGGAGGTTCCTCAAAAATCTAAAAATAACACTGCCCTATGGTCCAGGAAACACACTACTGGGCATTTACCTAAAAATACATAAAAACACGAATTCAAGAGGATAGATGCACCCCTGTGTTCATTGCAGCATGATCAGCGATAGCCAAATTGTGGAAGCAGCCGAAGGGTCTACTGAGAGATGAGCGGATAAGGAAGATGTGGCTTAAAGGCACAATGGGACGGTACTCAGCCTTGAGAAAAGAATGAAACCTTGCCATTCGTGACAACGTGGGTGGAGTTAGAGGGTATGATGCTAAGGGTAATAAGTCAGTCAGAGAACGACGAATACCATGTGATTTCACTCCTATGTGGAATTTAAGAAGCAAAACAAATGAGCAAAGGGGGGAAAAACAGAAAGAAAACAAAAGAAAGAGAAAGGAACCAAGAAACAGGCTATTAACTATAGAGAACAAACTGGTGGTTACCAGAGGGGAGGTGGGTGGGTGGGGTCAAGAGGGCATAGGGATTAAAGAGTACGCTTATTATTATGGGGAAAAAATAGTATAAATTGAGTTGTTTCTTTTTTGTTGAGTTTTAAGAGTTCCTTGCAAAGGTTGGGTAGCAGTCCTTTCTCAGCTATGTCTTTTGCCAATATTTTCTCCCGATCTGTAGTGTGTCTTCTCATATTCTTATCAGTGTCTTGCAGAACAGAAACTCTCAGTTCTCATGAAGTCCAATGTATCACGTTTTCCTCTCATGAATCATGTTTTTGGTGTTGTACCTAAGAAGTTATCACTAACCCTAAAGCCACCTATGCTTCCTCTGTGTTACTTTCTAGGAATTTGATGGTTTTACATTTTAAATATAGGTCTAGGATCCATTTTGAGTTAAGTTTTGTAAAGGGTGTAAGGTCTGTGTCTAGTTCTGTACTAGAGTCATTATTTCCTGCACGTGGACATCCCGTTGTTCTGGCACCATTTGTTGAAGAGACCATCTTTGCCCCATGTACCGCCTTCGCTCAGCCATCGGTTGACTACGTGGGTCTATTTCTGGGCTCTCTGTTATGCTCCATTGATCTGTTTGTCTATTTTTTTCACCAACACCACACTGACTTTATTCTGGTCACTTTAGGGTAAATGTGAGGTCACGTAGTGACAGTCCTCCAACTTTCTTTTTCTTCAGTTTTGTGTCGGTTATTTGAGTCATTTGTGTCCACATATACCCTGTAGAATCGGTTTGTCAATATTTGTGAGATAACTTGCTGGAATTCTGATTGCAATTGCACTAAATCTGTAGATGACGCTGAGTTGAGTCTCAGGTGTGCGGTGGGCTTCGTCTGGGGGCGGGAGACAGCAGGGAGGTGTTTTCGAACTCTGCGGGTGGAAGTCGGAGGGGATCGCAGCCCATCCTGCATCCTCCCTACCTGGGCTCGAGTGGAGCTGAAGTCCCGGTTGTGCATGCGGACAAAGACTGAGACACAGAGACAGAAACAAACACCCAAAGTTTAGGGCGGGCATCCGTTTGCATTAGTGAGGGTCTTCAGGTCCTGCTGGTGGGGAGAGTAGAGGTCCCGGCGGTCGGTCCGGAGCCCACAGCGCCATTTGGGCGGGTTCCGGGGTCACCTCCCACGCCCAGTCTCGCCTCCCAGCCTCAGCCCCTCCGCCCCTCAACTTCCGCCGTCCAGGCCCGGCCCGCAGACCCCAGGAGTCCCAGGCCGCTCCCACGGGCGCGCACCGCAGCCAGGTGCCTCCTGCGAGCCCCGCTCTCCGCGCCCCGGGTGCGACCTCGGGGAGGGGGTGCGGGTCACCGCGGGGTGCGACCTCAAGGATGGTGTTAGAGGGGAGCAGGCGTCCCCTCTCCGCCCGCAGATGGCGCGTTGCTCTCAGGACGAGGCTTGGTCGCGCAGGAGCGGGCAGGGTAGTGGGCCGCAGGGTCCGTGAAGCTGCTCCCCGGCTTAGGAGGGCTGTACCTGGACCCAGGACACACCTCGGGGCGGGCGGGGCCCCTGCGCCTGCCCCCCCCCCCAAGCCCTCCACCCGCGCTTGTGTGACGGGTCCGAGACCGCGACGTGACTGACAGCCGCGGTCCGCATCCCCGCACCCTCTTCTCCGCCGACGCGGGTCCGGGTCCCTGCCGAGCGCGAGGGCGGCCCCGGGCGTGCGGTCCAAGAGTCTCGCACGGAGCCCCTTCCTGAGAGACGCTACCTTGGCGCGTGCGAGGCTGGCGTCTGCGCTGCGAGGCCGCTCTGGGAACACGCGCCCTAGCTCGACGCAAGAGCGCGGCCCCGACTGCTGCCGAGGGTCGTTCTTGGGCTGCGCGGGGTGCCGGGGGTCCTCACGCGCCCGCGGCGCAGGCCTGTTCCCGCTCACGGCAGCTCCGCGGCGCCGCCGGGTGAGCG
This sequence comes from Ailuropoda melanoleuca, assembly GCF_002007445.2. Lineage (NCBI taxonomy): Eukaryota > Metazoa > Chordata > Mammalia > Carnivora > Ursidae > Ailuropoda > Ailuropoda melanoleuca. The sequence continues at coordinate 654,172 of NC_048222.1, forward strand.
CGCGTCTTCCCGGGGCTCGTCGGCTTCCGCCGGGACACCTGCTGCCCCGCGCGGCTCGGGCGCGCCGACCGCATCTGGTGCAGGGGCAGGTCCAGCGCGAGCCCCGGCGCGCGCGTGGGCTCCGTGGCTTAGCTGGTTAAAGCGCCTGTCTTGTAAACAGGAGATCCTGGGTTCGACTCCCAGCGGGGCCTCGGCTTTTCTTCTTCTCGGGAAGCTTATTTCTCCATTAACCCCTCTGCTCCCTGTTCTCCACTGTATTCAGCGTTACTCTAAGTTGTGATCCAATCACCTCTAAGCAGTTGTGACTGCAAAATTCTTACTTTCAAGGAAAAGGGATGTGTTTCTTTATGATCAGAGTGATAACAACTGTAAGAGAGGGAAACAGAATGAAAACGGACCCTGTGGTTCTGAGAGCTGAGAAATCCAAAAGTCAGTAACTTCCTTTGTGATATCTTTGCTGAAGGTCCTCTCTTTTTTGAAGGGATGGGGGAACAACAACACAAATATTCCCAACTCTTAAAGCCTTTTTCTGAATTCCCATATAATTAGTGATTCGAGATAACCCAGCATGTTATGCTTTACATATGATTTTCCAAATACTACTAAATTATAAAATACTAATGTATATTTTCTTATATGTCTTCAGTCTTCAAGGAAGGGTTTTGGTCCCCAAGGAAGTAAATAAATTGGCCCCACTGGAAACTGAATTTTAGTTCTGCAATTAAAAACACAGAACAATCCTATAATGCAGTGGTTCCCAAGCTGGGTGTGCATTTAAATCACCCAGGGACCTTGTTAAAATACAGTGTCTTGGGACTCATCCCCAGAAGTTTTGATTCTGGTTTGGTGAAGGACCCGGAAATGCATACTTTTTGAAGCAAGTGAATTACCTTTGCAAAACTCCACTTTACAAACAGAGCTGAACGAAAAGTGAGGTCAGCAAATGCCTAGCACTTTTGTACTTATTCAGTAACATCTACTTACCCTCCGATCATCAAATTAGAATTATTGGAAGTCTACGATATTCCAGGTGTTTGCAGACACACTCTCACTTAATCGACCCAACAATCCTGTCAAATATGTCTAATAATCAGCTCTTTGAAGATGAGGAAACAGGCTCAGTAACATTCACAGACACATAGTAAGGACAAAGTTCAATGTCAAACCCAAGTCTATCTTTCTGATTCTAGAACCCATGCTTTTCTCATGATATCGGCCTTCTATTTTCCTCAGGGTCAAGAATGAAGGTTTTGGCTTCAAGAGCTAAACAAAATTAAGCAACTTACTAATCTCAAACCTTATTCCTATGGTTTAGGGGGGCTGAGATAACTTTCTGTTTTCTGTGAGAAAGTCCTTGCCCAGTGAACGACTGACACGTGTTTGAATCCTGGAAGAGGAAAATGTAAAATGAAACCTCGGAAATCTATGTAAGAAGTTCTCCATGAAGAACGAACAGGCCATATGAACAAACTGAATTGATCTTCTCTATCTTCTAGGCTCTATCTGCTATTGCCTGGGACATGCGCTCCTCATCTCCTGATTCTTTTGATAAATAAACATAGTGTCTTAGTCAGCAAGGGCTGCTGTAACAAAATATCACAGATCAGCTTAAACAACAGAAGTTTCTCTTCTCATAGTTCTGGAGGCCAGAAGTCCAAGATGAAGGGGCCGTCAGAGTTGTTTCCTGGTGAGACCTCTCCTCTGCCTTGTAGACCTCCATCTTCCACTGTATCCTCACATGGCCTTTCAGGGAGAGGGAGAGGGAGAAAGAGAGAGAGAGAGAGAGAGAGAGACGGTGAGACAGTGAGAGGCTCTGGTATCTTTTTGCCTTCTTATAAGGACACCAGTCTTAATAAGTAAGGGCACCACTCTTATGATCTCATTTAACCTTAATTAATTCCTTTAAGTCCCTGTCCCAAAAATACAGTCACATTAGGGGTAAAGGGCTTCAACATATGAGTTGGAGGGGGGAACACAATTCTGTCCATAACAAGTAGGAGAGGGAGGATTGTATGGCTTAGCTCTGAGTGACAACTTCATCAGGACAGCATCTAAATACCTAAAGTGCCACCTGAAGAGGGAGCTTTGTGGATGTGACGTAAGTGTGGAGATAAAAGCAACGTTGCAGAGTTAGCAAGGATTTGGCCTTTAAAGCACTTTTTTTTTTTTTAAGATTTTATTTCTTTGCCAGAGAAAGAGAGCACAAGCCGGGGGAGCAGCAGGCAGAGGGAGAAGCAGGCTCCTGCCTAGCAAGGAACCTGATGCAGGACTTGATCCCAGAACCCTGGGATCATGACCCAAGCCAAAGGCAGATGCCCAACCAACCGAGCCACCCAGGCATCCTACTTTAAAAGTACTTTTTAAATTATTTCTATTCTACCTTGTCCTGAGAAGTGACCTGCTCTGAGATATTCTTCTTATGACAGAGATGGCTGGAAATTATACCTGCCTTTGTAAGAAGTAAAAGGAGGACTTCATTTGACTAACACCATGCTGAAGCCAGTTGGAAAGGAGGACATGAACCTTGTCTCCAAGGAGCCTTCAATATGGTTGAACAGATCAAGTAAACACGTACCCCAAACATTACAGACATAAGAAAACCTATGTTTACTCGTGACTCTTGCAAAGCTTTCACTACATGTTTGAATTCTGAAAATGTGTGAGCCTTGCACATGGTGGACAAATGACTCCTCAACTATAACATGAGGACAATAATGGTTCCCGCCTCAAGGAATTGTTAGGAACATTATATGAGACCATTCATGAAAAGTGTCTACGTGTATTAAGCTACTATCGTCATCATCATCATCATCATAATTAATGCAGCATTTGTTTGCTTTCTGAAAACTGGTGGGGTAAATCCTACTCTCCCTTGCTATTAAGATGGGGCTAATGAGTGGAAGAACTGATGTAATCTCTAATCGCAACCAGAACTGTAAATGAAAGCTGGATACTGCTTCTCCAGGGAGATTCATTTGCCAGTGACAGCCCCTCCGGGACCACTGGTGTAACGGGTGAGGACAGGTTTTATCTGCCTTTGAATCAGAGGTGCATTCACCCTACCTGCCACGTCAAGACCTTTCGTGGCCCATACTGAAGTTCTAGCCAGATTGTGCCTGCTTCCCTCTCTCAGGACTTTCGGACTCCAACCCTTTTGCAACCTTTCTCTTGACTACATTTTTATAGCAAATGACACCTGCTTAATACAAGTTCACATGAGAAGAGGTATGTTCTGGTGGTTCTCTCTCTATGCACCCCAGCCTAGATGGCACTGGGTGTTATTCAGTTTTATTTTGTTTTGAGACAGAAAATGAAGATTCTGAATTTTGAATAAGATCAGGCAGGGTGACATGACTCCGTGAGCTAAACGACTTCTCATCATGCCAGTCCAATGGCTGTCATTTGTTGACTTCAATCTCAGAATTATGTCCAAGAGTTCCCGTAGTCTAGGAGACAGAGGAGAGAGGGCAGGTCAAGCCACTAAAGAGCAATTCTCTACAGGCCAATACTCTGCAGATAAATTTGAAGATCAAACATTATGAACAGTGACCAATAAGCCAAAGTATTGAGGATTTTTTTTGGAGGGGAGGCTGATGTGGGGTCTTGGTCTACTCTTTTCCATCTTACATGCAGATGCGTGAACTTGCTAGCAAATGTAGTTTAGTAGATTCTCTGCTTTTGGAGACGTGTTCCTTTGCCACTGCCTCTGCCTATCTGTCCCCGTCCCTGTCCTTGGTGGCTAAACAGAGCAACAAACCATCCTGGCCATGGACGCAGGTAGTCGCATGACATTTTGTGGAGGGGAAGTTGGTCAAGTCGACCTGGAGGAGTCTTGGGGAAGCAGGAGTCCATCTTCTGGTGAATGGACCCACAGGCCAAGCTTTACATTAACCTTTTTCAGGAGGCCCTTTTGGTTGAATCACGTATTCCTATGAATTCCCACATACATGCCCATTTCTGTTCACTGAATTTCCACCATCTCAGCACCTCATGAACACCTGGCTCTTGATATCCTAGCTGACATTCTCAGCCTCTCTCCCTTGACACCTGCAGATTTCCAGCCAACCCCCCAGCTTCCAGTCTCCTCCTCTTTGATCCCTCGTCCAGTGGCCTAGTAAATGTTCTAAGTGCTGCTCCCACCATTTCACAGCCCTTCCGAAAACATCTTCATTTGATCAGATTCCTTAATCTAGTATTCAAGATTGTCCCTATCGCCCAGGCTATTTTTACAGCCTGGTTTTACTCCTCCACTTTGTGTGCCCTGTGCTGCAGTCACTGATAATGTGTGCCCCCATCTGTCGGAACGTGCATACCTCTCTGGTGTCCTTTGTTGTCACTTAGAGCTGCTCAGATCCCCTTCCATTGCTCCTTACCGTCTCACTTCTATGGCTGCTGTGGACAAGTTCAGGGCCATTTTTTAGGTATTGTGCTTCATATGCATATTTCCCCCTTCTGGAAGTCTTTGGGGTCACCTCATCCTGATTTATCTGAATTTCATGAATAATGCAACCAGATGTGGGTCTTTTTCCTTTCACTATGCTTGGATACCTGGACGCTCATGTCTTTTGGGAATTTTTAAAGTTTGGGAATTTTTAAAGATAAATTCATTGGCTGATTTATTCCTCTATATTTTCTGTATTCTTTCTAGGTAGAACTCTATTTCTGATTTGAATGTTGATGAGGGAGGAAGAACACTTATTTTCTAATCCCCACTTTTAACACAGTGGAAGAAGTTCTAGTACATTCACCAGGTAGGAAATGTATGGGAAAATGTTCCCAATTTGTCTGAACTCTCTCCTTCATAGTTTTGAGAAAGAAAAAGGAATTTATCAGATTAGTAAACTTAAGTTTTTAATTTAAAAAACTGAAGTATAACTTACAATATTATATTTTTATATTTTTTAAATTTTTTAAAGATTTATTTATTTATTTAAGAGAGAGAGCAGGGGAAGGGGCAGAAGGAGAGGGAGACAAGCAGACTCCCTGCCAAGTGGGGACCTCCCCCCATGCAGGGCTCCATCCCAGGACCCTGAGATCATGACCTGAGCCAAAATCAGGAGTCAGTTGCTTAACTGAGGGAGGACCCAGGTGCCCCTATTGTATTTTTTTTAATTGAAGTACCATTAATATATGATGTTAGGGGCAGCTTTGTCTCTAAAAAAATAAATAAATAAATCTTTTTTAAAAAGCATACAGTGTTAAATTAAGATTCATAAGCTTATAAATGGAGCTGAGCTTGCTTGACTCAGACACTTACTGTCTGGTTGAATGTAACCTGTCTTCAGGATTCATCCTGCTCTGCTTTGCCATTTGCCTGACCTATAGGCACAGATTCATCGTGTGGTTGTGTGTGTGTGTGTGTCTACTGGGGACAGGGGAGGAGGGATTGTCCATTTGTGCCAGTAATTGATGGGGTAAGTGCTCTCAGAGGTGGAGAAAAAGCAAGATGATTTGATTGCATGACATAAACCATGATCTTCAAATAGCTCTAACGACAATAATGCAAACATATTTTGATCCTCTCTCTGGCATCTATGTCCTTTTTTCATTTTGTCTTGAATTCAAGAAGAGAAGACAGAAGTGTTATTAATCAACTCCTCTAAAACCTGACAGGTCTCCTGGTCTGATACTTTAATTTTTTATCTATTTTATTCCATTTCTGTATCTGTATTTTTGTTCTGTTTTCTAAGAATTTCCCGTAGCCTTTCAAACCTTTTATTTAACCTTCCTTTATATCATATAATTTTCTACTATTTCATGAACTCTAAATATGCCCCAATTTTCTAGTAATTCTGTTTTGTTTCAAGGTTACAGTATCTTCTTAATGTTACCTGAGGTTTTCTCCTCCCTCCATTGTCTCTTATATTTGAGTTCTTAAAAAAAAAAACACTCACATTCGTTTTTGTCTCTCTCCGATAGTTAAAAGTTTTCCTTGGATGTTTGGTTGTTCTGGTCCACTCATTTCAGAGGAGACACCACAGTGCTGATTGGAATTTTGTGAATACAAGGAGCTTGTTGATGGATGGCTTTCGCCGTAGGCTGATCAAGTATGAACGCAGCTTTTCATTTTAAAATCTTCATTTGAAAACGCAGGTCTTTTCCAGAACTGTTTCTCAAATGACAAATCCTCTGAATTTCTGATTAAGTTGTACTGACACAGCTGCCAGTGTTCTGATAATTGAGAAAAGTTGAGCGTCACAGATGGGTAAACAGAGTGCCATATGATTTTCATTCAGTCCCCTCCTGTTCTCAGGTTTGCCTGGTGTCCCCAAGTCCGAGGTGCATCTAGTTCACCTTCACGGCGGAGCAAACATGCTGTCCCCTGCAGTCACTTGGTAGCACTCAAGAAGCTGGGAACCCGGGGGTCTAACTGTTCTTCATACGGTCTCTCACACAGTCCTCTTGGTTTCACTTCATGTCATACCCATCACCTTCAAGGTATGTGGTTCCTCCGATCCCACACCTTTCTGGGTGTCTCCCCTATGAGTCTACTTCTTGTTGACCCCCCCATTGTTCTCAAGGTCTCTGCTTTCTCAGATCTTCTAAGACAACCACTGCCCAGTCCATGTCTACTACTCGAGATTTAGTTCGGTAGCACTCACCTTCATGATACCACCAGCTCGTTGATTCCTGCCTACACGCGATTCCTTCCACCTCCAAATTCTCTTCGCCCTTTACTGGTACATCTGGGATGGCACTTAGCACATTTTTAGTTTTTCTTAGTTATTTATGCACATGTAGAGAGATACTGGTGTATAATCTTCTTGGAATGGAGGCTAGATCTGGTTAGTTTTCTTGCCCTGCAGTGCCTACTGTTGTGCCCTGGGCGTAGTAGGCATAAAAGTTATGTTAGTTTAATGAGTGAATGGATAAATGACTGTAAGTGAATCATCCAAAATATTCTGATTTTAAATATTAAGGCCATATTCTATGTCTTGAGAATTGTGGGCATGTCAATTTCCTTTTATATACATTTCCCCTTATGAAATATCTTACTTCCATGAATAGTTTATAAGGTCTCCAAAGAAAGAAGGGTAATTGCTGGATCATATGGTAAGAGTATGCTTAGTTTTGTAAGAAGCTTCCAGGCTATCTTCCAAGGTGGCTGTACAATTTTGTATTCCCACCAGCAATGAATAAGGTCCTATCGCACCACATTCTTCCAGCATTCAGTGTCATTGTCCTGAATTTTGGCCATTCTAATAGTCACGTAGTGGTATCTCATTGTTCTAATTTGCATTTCCCGGATGACATATTTCTCAGCCCATCTGGGCTGCGAAAACAAAATGTCTAAAACTGCGCGGCTTATAACCTTCATCTCCCAGTTCTGGAGGCTGGGAAGCCCAAGATCATAGCACTGGCAGATTTGGTGTCTGGTGAGGAACCACTTTTTGGTTAACACATAGCACCTTCGAGCTGTAACCTCCCATGGTACAAGGGAGGTACAAGGGGTCTATGTGTTCTCTTTTATGATAAAAGCACCAATCCCATAGTTAAAGGCTTACCTTCATGACCTACAGCCTCCCAAAGGCCCCACCTCCTAATACCATCTCACTGGGAATTAGGTTGTAATGCATGAATTTTGTGAAGGGAAGGAGGATTAAACATTCCGTCTATAGCATCGTATGAGGTGGAACATCTTTACATATGCTTATTTGCCACCTGTATTTCTTCTTAGATGAGCTAAGGTCTTTGGCCTGTTTTAAAATTGGTTGTTTCTTTATCATTGAGTTTTAAGAGTTCTTTATATATTTTGGATAACAGTTCTTTATCAGATAGGTCTTTTGCAAAAATTTTCTCCCAGTCTGTAGCTGATCTTTGCATTTTCTTGGTACGTATAGCATTGTCAAGCAAGGCAGCTTTGTTAGACAAAAGAAATGTGCCTTGGCTAAAACGGGAGGGTGGGTGGTGGGGAACCATGAATACCCTGGGTGCCACATATATGTCACATATATCCGCATTCATATTCTTGGAGTCCCACTCTTTCCTCATCAGTGCCCTGACTAACAAGAGATCAGAAAATTTCAACCCACTTTCTGGTACCATTTTCTGTATTAGTCAAGGTCCTTAGTTGTAAACAAAGAAAATAATTCTGGGGGTGCATGGGTGGCTCAGTCAGTTAAGTGTCTGCTTTTGGCTCAGGTCATGATCCTGGGGTCCTGCAATCGAGTCCCACTCAGGCTCCCTGCTCAGCGGGAAGTCTGCTTCTCCCACTGCCCCTCACCTCACTCATGCTCTCTCTCCTTCACTCTCTCTCTCTCAAATAAATAAAATCTTCAAAAAATAATTGAGAATTTAAGCAGAAAGAAGATATTGGAAGAGTGGTAGTTCACAGAATCAATGTGAAAGGTAAAGAACCAAACTTGACAAACAAGCAGACGTGAAGGGAAGCAAGATATAGCCAAGATCCCACTCCAGAAAGGTACCATATAGGACATATCGTTCAGTGCTGTCACCTGGGACACTAATCAGGAAGACATCTTCTCTGACTGTCCCTTCCCCCCTCCTCATTCTTTTGCCTCCTTTAACCAAGTTTCAAATCCTGTGTGGAAGCATCTGATCGACCAAATCTAGACCACATGTACCCTTAGCTGCCAAGTTGCTGGAAGAATACACCGTCCACCGCCAGGCTTCTTTAATCATACAAAAGCATCATAACCAATAACGTCCACTAACCTATCACACAGTGCTTTGATTTGGGGAAAAAATGTATATATTTGAAACTTGTCTGCTGAAAGGACTTTTTCTTTTTCTTTTTTTTTTTTTAAAGATTTTATTTATTTGACACAGAGAGAACACAAACGAGGGGAGCAGCAGAGGGAGAGGGAGAAGCAGACTCCCCAGTGAGCAGGGAGCCCGCTGTGGGGCTTGATTCCAGGACTCCCGGACCATGACCTGAGCTGAAGGCAGGTGCTTAACCGACTGGGCCACCCAGGTGCCCTGAAAGGACTTTTCAAATGTTACTTTATAATGTTAATTGTAATTATTATATTCATTAATCTTATGATTTCTATTGAGGGTGTAACCCATCTCTCTCCCAAAAAAGTATATATTTTTTTCCTCATGTCTTCAAAACTTCTGCTAACTTGGGGTTTTTAAATCACTCATATCTTCCTTGATTTTAGCAAGTGTCTCCCATCAAACTTCAATGAAGCACATTAATGAAAGTTTTCCGGAGGATCTCATTCTTACGGGCTTTAGCAAACACCCTTGGTTGGGTCTCCCCTTCTTCTTTGCCCTCCTTTTCTCCTACACATTCACACTGTTGGGAAATGTTGCCATTATTCTGGTTTCTCAACTAGATTCCCAACTCCAAAGTCCTATGTATTTCTTCCTCACAAACCTCTCCTTTTTGGACCTCTGTTTCACCACCACCACTGTACCCCAAATGCTATTCAACTTGGGGGGCCCCAACAAGAACATCACTTACATAGGCTGTATGGCCCAGGCCTATCTATTCCACTGGCTAGGCTGTACTGAATGTGTCCTGCTTGGCATCATGGCCTTAGACCGCTACATGGCTGTGTGTAAGCCTCTGAGGTACTCCGTCATCATGGACCCTAAGCACTGCCGGCAGCTCTCCGGCACTGCGTGGCTCGTTGGTCTGGCGAATTCACTGCTGCAGTCCACGCTCACAGTCCAACTGCCTCTGTGTGGGAACCAGGAGCTAGACCACTTCTTTTGTGAGCTGCCCGGGCTTATTAAGATGGCTTGCGTGGACACCACAGTCAACGAGGTCACTTTAGCCGTGGTGGCCACCTTTCTGATAATGGGTCCCCTCTCCATGATTTTTGTCTCTTACAGTTGTATTGCCCAAGCTGTATTTAGAATCCCCTCCGCTGATAAGAGACTTAAGGCCTTCAACACTTGTTCTTCACACTTACTGGTGGTGTCTTTATTTTATGGCCCCGGCATCTACATCTATATGCAGCCCTCGGGGGATAGCCCTCAAGACCTTACCAAAGCTCTGACACTGTTTTACTGTGTTATTACTCCGATGGCCAACCCATTCATCTACACCCTGAGAAACAAGGATGTTAAAGGAGCTTTGAGGAGACTTCTCAGGAGGGCCATTTTGTCCAAAAGAATATGAGAAAATGATGCTTTATTCTGAATGGAAAAGCCCCAAAATAATCTGAAATATATCCTCCCTTAAATATATGTTTCACCAAAATCATACTCGAAAGTCAAGTCAAGAAAGCCTTCATGTGCTGTGTTTACCTATGCCACTTCTGACAGCAAGTATGTTGGGGGTTTTCCCACGGCAGCCAATTCTCTGACCTCAACTGGGTGGCCTGCAATTCAATTCAATTCAATTCTGACACTACCCAGAATTAGGATAGACTCCACAATTTAAGGGCCCAGTCCCACAAAAATGGCCTCCACCCTGGACAAAAATACATATATTCTTCCATCCAGCAATCTTACTTGTGAGAACCTATCCCCTAGAAATAAAATCATCTGTGCATGCAGAAGAGATTGTGTATAAGAATAAATGTTGCAGGGGTGCCTGGGTGGCTTAGTCGTTAAGTGTCTGCCTTTGGCTCAGGGCGTGATCCCGGAGTCCTGGGATCGAGCCCCACATCAGGCTCCTCTGCTGGGAGCCTGCTTCTTCCTCTCCCACTCCCCCTGCTTGTGTTCCCTCTCTCGCTGGCTGTCTGTCAAATAAATAAATAAAATCTTAAAAAAATAGAATAAATATTGCAAAAAAAGGATAAATATTGCAGACTTGCTCATAACAAAAAATAGAAATATATTTTAGTATGCCTACTGATAGTAAATTAACTATTAAATTAAGTGCCTTAAGACCATTAAAAATAATGCTTAAGAATTATTCCACATGGGGGCGCCTGAGTGGCGCAGTCGTTAAGCGTCTGCCTTCAGCTCAGGGCGTGATCTCAGCGTTCTGGGATCGAGTCCCACATCGGGCTCCTCTGCTGGGAGCCTGCTTCTTCCTCTCCCACTCCCCCTGCTTGTGTTCCCTCTCTCGCTGGCTGTCTGTCAAATAAATAAATAAAATCTTAAAAAAATAGAATAAATATTGCAAAAAAAGGATAAATATTGCAGACTTGCTCATAACAAAAAATAGAAATATATTTTAGTATGCCTACTGATAGTAAATTAACTATTAAATTAAGTGCCTTAAGACCATTAAAAATAATGCTTAAGAATTATTCCACATGGGGGCGCCTGAGTGGCGCAGTCGTTAAGCGTCTGCCTTCAGCTCAGGGCGTGATCTCAGCGTTCTGGGATCGAGTCCCACATCGGGCTCCTCTGCTGGGAGCCTGCTTCTTCCTCTCCCACTCCCCCTGCTGTGTTCCCTCTCTCGCTGGCTGTCTCTCTGTCACATAAATAAATAAAATCTTAAAAAAAAAAAAAAAAGAATTATTCCACATGGGGGCACCTGGGTGGCTCAGTTGTTAAGCGTCTGCCTTCAGCTCAGGGCGTGATCCCGGTGTTATGGGATCGAGCCCCACATCAGGCTCTTCCTCTATGAGCCTGCTTCTTCCTCTCCCACTCCCCCCTTGTGTTCCCTCTCTCGCTGGCTGTCTATCTCTGTCAAATAAATAAATAAAAAATCTTAAAAAAAAAAAAGAATTATTCCACATGACTTGGAAGGATCTACCTGGCTGCAGGAGCTCTTTACATGTTAGCCATTCAATAGTCACGATAACTGATGTTTGCACTATTATTCTTATTTTACGGAAAAGGAAAATGAGGCAGAGAGAGATTAAGTAACTGGATCCTGTAGGTGCTGCCCCAAGATGGGCCTCCTAGGCATGAAGATTATTTTGAGTTAAGGTTGCTGGAGGGGAGGTGGCCGTGGGGGGGATGGGGTAACTGAGTGATGGGCATTAAGGAGGGCAGTGGATGTAATGAGCACAGGGTGTTATATGCAACCGATGAATCACTAAATTCTACTCCTGTAACTAATAATACAGTATATGTTAACTAAATATGTAATATAACTTAAATTTAAAAAAAATTTAAAAGCAACTGAAACCCAGCAGATTCTTGAAAAGCTCTTTACCTCCCCTACGACTACCCCAAAAGAATTTAGATAAGAGGTCCTGCTCCAGGAAGAGAGCTGTCACCACGGATAACTACATTATGGTATGAGCTAGGGATGGTGGACAGGGAGGAACCCAGCAAGGCCTGTTGGGTCAAGGTCCTCTATGTCTCTGAGTGGCCATGAAAATATTTGTTCACCATTTACTTTTTTCCATCTTCCTGAGGTTGCATTCCTTCCCTTCCAAGTCCAAGACCCTACTAGGTTCTCCTTAACTGAAGATGACATTTATACCTCATTTTGTTGACTGTTTTGGAACTTAATGTTTGTGTGCCTTTCCCGCTTGTATGCTATCAAATTTAATTTTCCCTGGTCAATGTCCCCCCGGGGTGCAGCTGCAAGCCCCTCACATCCGTCCAAGGCCCAGCCTGACGCTTCTCCAGCTCTCTGCCCCCCAGCCCCCCGCGGGAGAGTGAACCAACTCGTCCTGCGTGTCGCTCCGCTCTGCTCTCAGTGCAAATCTCTGCCACCCGCGTCACAGGCCTAACACTGTCAGTTTGATTCTTAGTCGGCCTAAAGGACCTCGAAGGGGACAGGGTACTCTTGCCCCCCGACAACCGCGGCACAACACCAACAGGACTTCCGAGTCAAGCCCCGAAGCACCACACTTCCTACACTTGCACAGAAACGCGCACGTCCGCGTGATGGCTCGCGGGGAAGGGCATGCGGAAGAACGCACGCCGGGAGGGCCACACACGCGGCAGGAACGGGAGGGGCTGACGTGGGGACGGCGGCGGTGCAGACAGGAAGATAAAACCGGGCGTCGACTCCGGAGGGGGTTGGCTCGACACCGAATTCCCGGGCAACACGTGCGCGCCCGGCGACCTTACACCAGCGCGAACCATAGAGACGGGGACTCCTAGAGGGGCACGGCGCACTTCCCCGGAGCGGGGTTTCCGGGCTTCCAGGAGCGCGCGCCCGGCTTGTGGCCGCGGTCCCCGGGGCTCAGGGGGCCGCTTCCGCCCGCGGGGTCGGCTCCTGGGCCTCTGTGCCGCAGCCGTGAGGCCTCGCGGGCAGTCCGGGCGGCCGGGCTGGTCTGTGGTGGACTCCCCACCCCCGGGCCCGCCTCGGGGGCTCGGGTATGCAGCGCCCTCGCGAAGCGGAGGACGCCGGAGTGTGAGCAGGGTGGCTGTCCTGCAATCCGGTGGGTCCCTGACCTTACAGAAAACGGCTTTTCTCCAACCCCTGGGGTCGGAAGTGTTTCGGAACCCGAGTTTGGGGGGTTTTATTTAAAAGCATGGTGCTTGTGTGGTGTTTTGAATGCCTAGCTCCCCAGAAGTCCAGAGCGGCCCGTGTACACGCGTATTAGTAGTTGTGTCACGAAACATGACTGTTCACACTAAGACTATAAGCTTCATGTCATTTCAGCACAGGTTTTGTTACTAAATAAATCTGTTACCCTGAGTATGGCCTTCCAATGACTTAAGGGAAATACTCTTGGTTTTCAGAGCATGGGGGGAGTTCACGATTGTGGAAAAGGGGTTGTGGACCTGTTGTAGTTACTGTTTTCACTGCTGTGTTTGTCTAATCAGATTTGTTTATCATACAGCATAAACAATTCCCGAACGAGGTTTAAGAAAGTGTTACATTTAATGCTTTTCATTCGTATTCTTTCCAGCATAGTTATTGACGACTTATACGTATCAGGCAAGATTGGCACCGCCTAGAGTGCAGCGTAGAGAACAAATAACGCCCTGCTCACATTATCGTGGGGGTAACAAGTAGCAAGTAAGTGTATAACGTTAGGTGGTGGTGGATGTCACAAAGAACAATGTAGTAAGGGTCAGAGGGTGGTAGTGGTTGGAGAGCTGCTTTATATAGGACGGTCTAGAAATGTCTCTTTCAGGAAAAGATTTTCGAGCATGCTGTCATGAAAGGAGGGAATGTCCCATGCTGATATCTGGATAAGAGCATTCTGAGCAGGTGGAATGCATTGACAAGTCTAAAACTGAAGAGGATTTCATTGGAGTAGAGTGAGCACAGAAAGCGTTGGTAGGAAAAAGGTTACTCTTAATTTCTAAAATAGTCTCATAAATTTTCATTAGAAAGAATGTCAGATCCTCAAATCATCTACATCACTGTTAGCAAAATTTCAAAAACCTCTTCTGTTGTGTTTTTCTTTAAGTGTCCTGGGCAGCCTTTAATAGTACATAAAGATTATCTTTTTTAACTGGTGGCAATTTTAAATTTTGATGCTGGTCTCTATTTTGTGACGGGGACTCGCTTTGGGGTATAAAGCCATCTGCAGGTACCCCTGCCCTGAGAGAAAATGGCTGCAGGTCTCATCATCCAGGATGGAGAACAAGAAAGAACCTGGGATAGTAAAGGTGGAGGAAGATAACTTTTTTGTGCAAGAAATTGACTTGCAGAAGAACAGCCAGTCCCCTCAGGAGGCCTTCTGCCAGCGCCTCAGGCAGTTCTACCAGGAAACACCTGGGCCCTGAGAGGCTCTTCGAAGACTGCGAGAGCTCTGCCGATGCTGGCTGCAGCCCAAGATGCACAGCAAGGAGCAGATCGTGGAGCTGCCTGTGCTGGAGCGGTTCCTGACCATCCTGCCCGAGAAGCTGCGGGCCTGGGTGCGGGAGCAGCATCCACTGAATGGAGATGAGGCTGTGTCTTTGTTGGACGATTTGGAGAGAGAGTTTGATGATCCAGGATTTCGGGTGGGAAGAGGTGTTCTGTGGTGGCAGTGTGCAGCATCTGCTGGTAAGGTTCATAGGAAAGCAGTGAGGGCAGCCGTGAGCTTTTGTCTCTGTCATGCTTCATAGTTTCTGTCTGTTCCTTTTTCTGTCTCATCTCTCCTTCTAAGCCTGTTGAGTCCTTTTTCCCTGTCCTGTCTCTCCATGGGAAGTGTTTCCTAAGGTTTTACTTCTAGTTCTCACAAGAGCGTCTTCCCAAGCCCGATGGTTCCTCCTTGTCTCCAGGGCACATCCCAAGCAGATGGACAGGAAGTGCTCTGGGAGGAGGTGATGTCCCTGGGAGCCGCACCCCAGTCACCAAGTTATCAGCTCCAGCGCATGGAGACCCTGCTCCAGCATGCCTTTCTGGAGCCTCATTCTGTACAAGAGAGAGGTGAAGAGAAAGAGGAGGAACTGATCTGGGAAGGTGGGTTAGGATAGCGGGCTCCTGCTTGGCCAATCAAAGCCATCCTTTACAGGTTAATCATGAGTGTGTCTACCCTGACCCTCACCTGAAATGCTCACTGTCTCATCTGCCTCTCTCTTTACAAAGTACAACCTTAATTCTTGGCCTCTTAAGCAAAAGGTTTTTATTTTATTTGTTTTTCACATACCCATCTTTGCTTTTTATTAAAGCACCGAATGATCACATCATCTTATTGCTTCTCCTTTACCGTCTCCTTTACAGTGGCTTCCCCAGTGTCTTGCCCTACCGTCTGTCTCTTTAAGTTTTCTCAACCCATCAGGGATGAAGCCACCTTTAAAACCTTTCACACTGACTGCATTTCTCCTGTCTTTTCCCACATTAAATTCCCTCCTCTTTTCACACCGGTACCTTCCCCTACGTGTCGCTCCAGTGTACATTTGGTACCTTTTCCTTTCCACATTCTCTACATGTCAGATGTGCTTCCCATTTACAAAGCTACCCCCCCTCCTTACATCCCCGTCCCCTTCGCAGTCTGTCCAGAAAATAGCAGTAAAGTGACCAGAGCAGCCAAGAAATCAGTCCTTTTCCACTATTTCCTTTGAGTGCAGGTGGAATGCTCATTTTAATGAGTTTGATGGGACATTTATCTCCCTCAGGCCAAATTTCACTAAAACTGTGTTTTTCTATTGTGTTCATAAAGGGATTCTGATCTTGGTTAATATAAGGTAATTACTGGTTTATACTGAATCTGCAAGCAATGTCCTATTTGGGGGAAGATTAAGACAAAGAATTTTCTTTCCAACCAATAGAATAAATACACTTTTGTCTTTCCTCTGTAACTGTATTTGAATGCAGTTTGAAGTACTCTTTATACACTTAGACTTTTAACAAACGCTTTAATGATTTGTGCCCTTTTCATGGTAAAGATTGTTCCCGTTCCTCCCTTAATGAATACAACATAGGTTATTTATTCCAGAATATGTCTGTTTCACCTTTCCTCTCTAGCACTTTCCTTCCTTAATTGAGCTGAAAAAATATTTATCGATTGTTGGGGGGACATGACTAAAAAAGAGAAAAATGGTCCCTTGGGGTATAATATTCTATCAGTTCAAACAGGTGACATTTCCATTTTATTTACTTCTATATATGTCTAAAATTTTCCATAATAAAAAGCTTAAAAAGAAAGTGACATTTGAATGAAGCATTTCCTATTTTAGATAGTGAGACCAAGCCTGAGACTGGGAAATTGGCTGGAAAGCAGGAAGTATCCAAGGGGTTGGAATCACAGAAGATGGTACTCCGTAGAATCTGCAGAGGCAGGAACGTTTTCCGGAGGACCCATTTTGGAGACCTTCACGAACGCAAGGACAGGTTTGGCAGGCATCAGGGAAATTCAGAGGAAGGACAGCAACACAGGTGTGATCAGTGTGGGAAAAGCTTCAGGCACGGCGTCAGTCTAATTGGACATCAGAGAAGCCACACAAGGGAAAAGCCCTTCAGTGTCAAGAGTGTGGGAGAGCCTTTGCTCAAAACACAGCTCTTTTTAAGCACCTCATAAATCACACTGGTGGAAAACTGTATCAGTGTCATCAGTGTGGTAAAAGTCTTAGTCAAGGCTCAGTCCTTATTAAACATCAGAGAAATCACACGGCGGGGGAACCGTATGAGGGCAGTGACTGCGGTAAAACCTTCAGTAACAACACCGGCCTTGCTCAGCATCAGAGATACGACAGCTTAATAAAACGTTACCAGCGCACTGACTGTGGGAAGCTTTCAGGGAAAGTTCAGACCTCACTCAACATCAGCAAATTCATACAGGAGAGGAGCCCTATGAGTGTGATGAATGTGG
Source organism: Ailuropoda melanoleuca (assembly GCF_002007445.2). Classification (NCBI taxonomy): domain Eukaryota; kingdom Metazoa; phylum Chordata; class Mammalia; order Carnivora; family Ursidae; genus Ailuropoda; species Ailuropoda melanoleuca. Next base: position 671,196 of record NC_048222.1, read on the forward strand.
ACAAGCCTTCAGTGGAAGTTCTGACCTTAACAGATATCACAGAATTCACACTGGGGAGAAACCCTATGAGTGTGACGAGTGGGAAGGCCTTCTATCTGAGCTCATATCTCACTGAGCTCCAGAGAATCCACAACAAAGAGGAACTGTACGTGTGTAGTAAGTGTGGAAAATCCTTTAAACAGAGGTCAGGTCTCTTTCAACAACAACAAAAAAAACCCCACAACTAATCAAAACCGCATTGCTTAAAATGTAAAAATGTTAGTAAAAATGTTGAGCAGCGTTTGTTCCTGGCAGAATTTACATGAGCTGTGTGAGCACCCTCAGTATGTCACTTTCCCAATCTCCTGACATCAGAGTATCCACAGGTTACGTTTCTCCCTCTTTCAGAATGAGCCAACCCCATTATCTGTTTCAGGGCCTGAAGGCTGGCTAATTAAAAGTGCAAAGCCTCAGAATGGCCACTTTCATCCTATTCACAATGAAAGTATACACAAAGTACACAAGTGTACTATCCACTACACACTATGTGACCTTTTAGGCAAGTTGCCCACGTTTTCTGGGCATCTGTGAATTATGGGATTAAAATACATAATATCTCAAAGGTCCCTTCCACCTCTAAAATTAAGTGGTTTTTTGTGAACACCAGCCACCCTCTATATTTAATTACTAAACATTCAAAGAGTGTCCTCCACAAATTTGTGCCAGGATTTCCAATGTTACTTTCCTTTACTGTCCTGCAGCAGCTCTGTCGTATTGGTCTCATTTTGCCCGGCCACCCCAAGTACACTCCAGCTTCCATGTCTTTGTCTTCCATTCTTCACCCCGCGTGCCCTGAATGCCCTCTCTTCCTTTGTTGGAGGAGTTTTACATATGTCCGACTGTGACCCCATTTAGAATAAAGAAGCTTTCTGAGTGTTGAGCCTCCCAGAGGTTGCATCACAGTGCTCGTAATGTGCCACTAAAAATGGCGTGGCTTAAAGATTAATGACCCTGTTGAGTATCTACCCTTAAGATCATGACCTGAGCCAAAGGCGGACGCTCAACCGACTGAGCCAATCAGGAGTCCCTAAAGGAGATTTTTTAGAGAAAAAAATTCCTCTAGATTCCTACCTCCCCAGTTTGCAAAATACTTTCACTTATTTACACTATTTGGAGAGATTTTTATACACACACACACACACACACACACACACACATACAGGGAGAGGGAGAGAGAACATAATTTTAGATGTGTTTCAAATTTTTCTGATCTGTGCTATTTTATCAATCACCCTTATTTAAATAAAACACTCTGTATTTCTATATTATCACCTTAGGGCTTGTAGAATAATTTTAGGTTTCTTTTGACTTTAAAATGTATATATCTCCACCTCTGTCTATTTGAGAAGCATTTGTGGAATAGCTGAGTAAGAAGATTATCATACATATGTGTCTAAGTATTACTAGTAACTCTATCTCTGTCTCATGGACACTGTTAAACTCACAACAAAAGAAATGGCCCCTTTAAGACCCACATGCAAGGAATCCTAGCTAAAGGATCCTTCAGGGCTAAGGAAGCTACCTAATCAGGAAATCTGGATTTAAGTGCCGGCTCTGCTGACCTCAGCAACATACTTCATTTCTCTGCACTTGGTTTGTTCAACTGTAAAATGGTTTGAATTTAAAACACACAGCAAAAAAACCTTTTTATTGAAATATACCAATATTTGAAAATACACAAGTTATAGGTGTACAGGTAAATGAAATTCATAAAGTGAAACCATCCACATAACCACCATCAAAGTCAAGAAATAGCACACTACTGGTTCCTGGAAGACCCAGTTGGGCTCCATCCCTCCTTCCTGTTGTGACTTGTAACACCAGGTATTAGTTTTCCCTGTTTGAACTTTATGTAAATGGAGTCATGAAGTATGTATCTTTTTGTGTCTGCCTGCTTTCACTATTATGTTTGTGACATTTATCACTGTGGCTTATAGCTGTAGTTCATTCGTGTTTTATTGTTGCATAGTACTCTTGTATGAATAAACTTAAATTTTTGTATCTATTCTACTTTTAATGGACATTTAGGTTATTTCCACTTTAAAGCTATGAAAATGCTGCTCAGATATGTCTTTAGATGCAAATACATGTTCATTTCTGGTGGTCATCTCTAAAAGTAAGACTCCTGAGTCATGGAATATGCGTGTGTTCAGCTTAGGAGATATGCCAAAGAGTTTCCCCAAAATAATTAACCAATTTACACTCTCATCAACAGCATGTGAAAGTTCTCATTGCTCCATAATCCTTGCTAACGTGTGGCTCTGTCAATCCATCTTTTTTTTTATATCTATGAATGGACACTTGGGCTTCTTCCATAACTGGGCTGTTGTAAATAATGCTGCAGTAAACATAATGGTGCCTGTATCTTTTCAAATTAATATTTTTGTTTTCACAGATACCCAAATGTGGAATTACTGCATCATAAGGTAATTCTATTAATTTTTTGAGAAACTTCCATACTGTTTTCCACAGTGGTGGCACCAATTTACACCCCCACCAACAATGCACGGAGGGTTCCTCTTCCTCCACATCCTCACCAACGCTTGCTATGTCTTGTCTTTTTGGTGTTGGCCCAGAGTGTGTGTGAAGTGATATTGTGGTTTTGATTTGCATTTTCCTGATGATGAGTGATGTGGAGCATCTTTTCATGTCTGTTGGCCGTCTGTATGTCTTCTGTGGAAAAATGTCTATTCATGTTTTCTGCCCATTTTTTAATTGGATTATTTGGGGGCTCTTTGGTGCTGAGTTGTATAAATTCTTTATCTGTTTTGGATATTAACCCCTTATTGGATATGTCACTTGCAAATATGTTCTCCCATTCAGTATTTTGCTATTTTGTTGACGTTTTCCTTTGCTGTGCAAAAGCTGTTAATTTTGGTGTAGTCTTGATAGTTTAATTTTGCTTTTGTTTCCCTTGCCTAAGGAAATATCTCTAGAAAAATGTTGCTGAGTCCAGTGTCAAGAAATTACTGCCTATGTTTTCACCTAGGAGTTCTATGGTATTGGCTCTCACATTTAGGTCTTTAATCCATTAGCTTATTTTTGTGTATGGTGTAAGAAAGTGGTCCACTTTCATTCTTTTGCATGTAGCTGTTCAATTTTCCCAGCACCATTCATTGAAGAGACTGTCTTTTCCCCATTGGATAGTCTTGTCTCCTTTGTCAAAGGTTAACTGACTACATATGTGTGGGTTTATTTCTGGGTTGTGTATTCTGTTCCACTGATCTATGTGTCTGTTTCTGTGCCAGTCCCATAGCATTTGATTACTGGAAGTTTGTAGTATACTTTGAAATCTGGGATTGTGATACCTCCAGCTTTGTTCTTTTTCAAGATTGCTTTGGCTATTCAAGGTCTTTTGTGGTTCCATACAAATTTTAGTATTATTTGTTCCAGTTTTGAGAAAAATGTTGTTGGTATTTTGATAGAGATTGCATTAAATCAGTAGATTACACTGAGTAGTATGGACATTTTAACAATATTGGTTCTTCCAATTCATGAGCATGGAATATCTTTGCATTTGTTTGTGTCATCTTCATTTTCTTCCATCACTGTTTTATATTTTTTGGAGTATACTATGAATCCATTTTAACAGGGATTTCAGCATTGGGGTTGTGGTTGCTTAAGAAATACATAATGACCTGTCATATTGACAAAATACAAAAGTCTGAAAACATGCAGTTGGGGAGGCTGTTTGAAAACAGGCACTCTCACACTTTGCTGTTGAGAGTACAAATAATACAGTGCTTGCAAAGACACTTCCTTTTCTCTCTATTCCCTTCTCTTTCTTCATTGTTCATTGTAGCATTACGTAAACAAAATATTGAAAACAATCCGAATACCCATTCCATACAGACTGGTTGGAAAAATTATAGTACGGCCACATGATGGAGTACTATGCCACTGCAAGCAAGCAAGCAAGCAAGCAAGAAATAAATAGATAGATAGATAAGGGATATTTCCATGAACAGATAATTTCCAGGTTTTTTTTTTAAAGATTTTATTTATTTATTTGACAGAGAAAGAGACAGCCAGTGAGAGGGAACACAAGCAGGGGGAGTGGGAGAGGAAGAAGCAGGTTCCCAGTAGAGCAGGGAGCCCGATGCGGGGCTCCATCCCAGGACCGTGGGATCAGGCCCTGAGCCAAAGGCAGAAGCTTAACAACTGAGCCACCCATGCACCCCATCCAGGTTATTTTAGTAGGTGATAAAGCAAGGTTCAAAAGAATGTATATAATACGGTAATTCATAGTGATAAAGAAGGTAAGTGCTTGTTTTTGTAAGAGAAAAGAGAGTAGAGAAGAGAGGAAAGAAGAAGGGAAAGAGGAAGGAAAGACAGGATAAATTAAAACTAATGAAAATTGGGCATGATTATACAGTTGATGCTTGAACAATGCAGGGGTTGGAGTACTGACCCCCATGCAGTCAAAAATCTATGTATAACTATTGACTCCCCCAAACTTAACCACTAACAGCCTACTCTTGACTGGAAGTCTCACCAATAACATAATTAGTAGATTTACACATACTTTGTATATTGTATGTGTAATATACTGTATTCTTATAGTACAGTAAGCAAGAGAAAATAAAATGTTAAGGAAATTATAAGGAAAATGCATTTATTTATTGAAAAGATCTGTGTATATGTGAACCCACTCAGTTCAAACCCATGTTGTTCAAGGGTCAACTGTAAAGGGGTTAGGGATGGAAGCAAAACTCTGGATATATCCTTTTATATCATTTACATTATTTGAACTAAGTGTTTTTGCATGTTCAGAAAGGAAATGAAAAGGGATGAAAGGAAAACAAACCCTGAAATAGAAAAACAAACAGAAACAGATGATCCTGTTTATCAAGTTTATAACATAACTATAAAGAGAAAAGAATTCAAGTTAGTGTACGTATACAGTGCTGTGTATTCCCCCAATGGGATGTATTTCAAGAACAAGTAATCCAAGTAAGCGGAGAAATTTTGAGCTCCACACAGCAGGTGTATTGGTGCCCGTGATACCGGCGCGGTAAATTTGAAACCACTTTGTTTATACTGAAGATAGCAAATTGAATGAACATACAGATGCTGTTGCGAACCAGGTTTTCTGTGGGGGAAAACAGAAAGGAAAAGGAAAGACAAACGTGCAATGGTGAAAATGAAAAACAAAACAAAACAAACAAAAAACTATGTGGATTTGTATTTGAACTGGAGACATTCTATAAAATCGAAGAAAATATAATCATTTGTAGGGCCTAGAAGTATTGATATGTCCCAGGCCAGTGAGCTTCTCTGTTGGTTTCTGTGTCCCATTCTCCAGGGAGAGGTATCAGAGCTTCATGGAACAATGGTAGGTAGATTCTAGGTCTAGAGCAGGAAAAGTATAAAAGGAGCCTGGAACATCTTGTGCAATTAAGTAAAATGCACAAAAACTATTTGTGGATGACAACTAACGAACGCGGGAGTAATGCAAGTCAGTTTTCTTATTTGTTTAATGGGGATAATTGCACCTAGCTTACAGGGTTGCTGTTTAGAATGAATGAGTTAATACGTGCACAACTCTAAGCGGGCTGTTACTACATTTGCCCCCCTGGGGGACACCCTGCCTCCCCGCGCCTCACTCCACTGGAGAGGAGATTCCGCGAGGCGATCACAGAGGCGTGAGACCTCCGGGCTTGCTAGAAGGAACGCGGCCGGAAGCGCTGTCCCCGGGAGGCGGCCTGCGTGACGCACTTCCGGCCTTTGTAGCCCGTCTGTCCTCGCGCTGCGGTTGTCAAGGACTCGGAGGTGGTGCGGTGTGCCCGGGTGGCCTCTCGTCCCACGGATGCCCGGTGAGCTTCGGAGTCGGGCTCCACCGAAGGCTTTCGAAGGGGCCGGTGTGGGACGCGGGGCGGCGGCCCGGACCCGCCCCCGCCACGGGGTCTCTTCCCGGCCGGTCCACCGCCTGTCCCGGGGCCCCGGCCGCTCGGCGCTCTCCTCGTCGGCCTCCTCGGATGTTTTCCCGCGTCCGGCGGGCTCTGCTGGGGACCCCTTGAAGCGATGAGCGGGGGGCGTTTCATAATCCGCCGCAGCATCTCGTAGTCTGGTCCACCGACGGCAGAGGCTCTTGCCTGGTGTTCATTTTCCTTTTTGTAGCGAGTGTTTAAATAGCAGTTGTTATGTTCCAGGCAGGCGTTGTTGAAAGCACTTTCCAAATACTAACTTTTCCAAATATTAACTCATAACTCTAGGAAGTAGGCACTGGTGTTATGTAAGCTCCCCAGCTCTTCCCCCTTTTTTAACATCGAGGGAAAAAATGAGGTCAAGTAGCTTTCCCGGCGTCATGCAGCTGCTGTCATCAGGGTGCGAATCCAGGCTGTCTGGCTCCAGTCTGTTTGCTGCCCTGACTCTGCATTAGCGTTACAGCCACAACCCGGGAGGTTACTTCTGTCTCTCGAATCTGATCTGCACCTTTTGGACCTCAGTAGTCTTGGGTTTCTAGTTAGTATTTAAGACTGGAGAAGAATAGATCTGAAGAGGTGTGTATCTTTGAGAGTATGTCTGCAAACTTGGTGAAACAGCTATTTTATTTGTGTGTTCACCTGTGTAGTGCACGTTTCCCCACCCTTTCACCCACGTTGGGCTTTGGGCAGCAGAAAACATGACCTTCTTGTCCCCAGGGGTAGGTAGCAGCGATTGACTAAGCCATCTTAAACCAAAAATTGCACATTATCTCTTTAGAAGGTGGTTATTATGTGCCAGGCTTTGTGCAAAACCAGTTTATCTGCATTATCTCATTTACTACCTGTGACAACTTCGCAAAGTAGTTGTCCTCATTTTGTACATGAGACAGGGTCAGAAAAATCAATAGGTAACTCGCCCAAGGTCACACTGTTAGTAAGTCAGGATTCACGACTAGGTCTGATACCTCCTACTATTCTACTTACTGCAGATAAATAGGAAAGATAACAGCTATGGTGTGTGTGTGTGTGTCTGCGAGCGCGCACACCCGTGCCTGAGATTGAAGGTGGACAGAGAAGGTCTGAAAGGAGCCATTCTAATTTTTAACAGTGTCTGCGTCTGTTGAAGGACTTCTTTATTCTGTACGTTTTGGATTTTTTTTTTTTTTTAATGTGAGAAGTAACCACAGGATAGATTGTGGCTGAGGGTAAAAGGTGGGGCTCATGATATAAGAGCTGGAAGGAGAAAGAGGGTGGATGGAACGGACAAGGAAGACCTCAGAGGATGTGAGAGTCAAATCAAGGTGCAAAGATTGGGTGGGGTTTGGTTAAGTATAGAAGGCAAGATCATAGCCATGGAACATGATGAGGAAAGCCTAAAGAAACAATAGTGAGAAGAAAAGCCTAAGTGAAGCCGGCAGTTTTAGCATGTGGAATAGAGGAAAACAAGAGTGGACCCCACAATTGAAGCTAGAATTGTGACTGGTCTTGAGCCAGGCTTGGGAGTGTGGGGATGCGTCCAGTAAGTACTGGGGAGCCTTAGATGGTGACATTGGAGGGGAGAGTGTGGGGATGCATCCAGTAAGTACTGGGGAGCCTTAGATGGTGACATCGGAGGGGAGAGTGTGGGGATGGGTCCAGTAAGTAGTGGGGGGGCCTTAGATGGTGACGTGGAGGGGAGAGCATGGGGATACGTTATGATAAAGACACATTTGTATTGCATGCTGCTTGGTCTTCACCTACATGCCTATCCTTGGTAAAGAGCATTTTTCCTTGAGAGTCATGGTAGATTTGGGGGTATTGAGCTTTCTGGGGCTCTAGGAGAAACCAGCTTTAAAATGCAGGTGTGTTTTTTTTTAAGCGTGAGAGATTATTATGCTAATTACATACCTGGCAGGTACAGATGGTCCCCAACGACGAAGGATGATTTTTCAACTTAATGATGGGAAAGTGATTCACGTTTAGTACTACAAATTCTGAGTTTTAATCTTTTCTTGAGAAAAAATTATGAGAAACAACTGATAAACATACGGCCATTCTGTTTCTCACTTTCAGTACAATATTCAGTAAAGTACATGAGATTTTCAACACTTAATTACAAAATGGGATTTGTGTTAGACAATTTTGCCCGACTGTAGGCTAGTGTAAGTGTTCTGAGCACAGGTGAGGTGAGTGAGGTGAGGTGAGTGAGGTGAGGTGAGTGAGGTGAGGTGAGTGAGGTGAGGTGAGGTAGGTGAGGTGAGTGAGGTGAGTGAGGTGAGGTGAGTGAGGTGAGTGAGGTGAGGTGAGTGAGGTGAGTGAGGTGAGGTGAGTGAGGTGAGGTGAGTGAGGTGAGCTGTGATGTTTGGTAGGTTCGGTAGATTCAGTGCACTTTCAAAGTGTGATATTTTCAATTTTGATGGGTTTACGAGGACATTACCCCATCGTAAGGTGAAGAAGACCTGTGCAATGGGGTGGTGAACCTCAGAGAGATTAAATACTGTTTGTGACCAGGAGGGGAGGGTTATAAAAGACTTGGGAAGCATTTTAGAGGCACTGGGTTCAAAGAGGAGCTACAATGTGCTGGTGTGAGGCAGTGGGATTTTAGGCCACCAGACAAGCAAAATCAGGAGAGGAAAGCAAAAGGGAGCCTAGGCTGTACAGATAATAGAGAGGATTGATCGTAGTGAAACTGAGTTAAAGATTTGAAACGCTGTATAGCAGAAATGATTTTTTATGAGCAGAGCTCAAAGCTTTAGCTGCATTTTCTGTGAATAGAAAATCTTTGACTTAAACGAAAGTGGATGGGCAGCAAATAAGAAAAAGACATTTTTCAGGGCCTAGAAAGTTGACAAAGCAGGAGGGCACAAGTAGCTGTTTAATCGTTGAATGCATGCTCTGTTAATTGAGTGACTGAGAGCACACATTCTTCATTGACTTATTTGATATTTGCACCCCAGAACTGCCACACCCTGGAGCAAACTCTGCAGGCCATACTTTATGCCCCCATCATTGCTCCCTAGATTATGAGATAGCTTCTCTTCCTGCTTCCACTTTTCTTAAAGTCTGTTGGCACAGTAGCCAGTTATACTTTTATAGTAAAATTTTAATTTTACTTTTTAAGTAAAATTTGGCCACCCCTCTGCTGAAAACCTCTGATGGCTCTCCACATGTCTTAGACTAGAGCAGAGTCCTTACGGTGGTATCTCAGTCTGTTCCCAACCTGGCTTTATCTCCCATCACTGTACCTTTCACTTTCTCTTTTGTAGCCACATCGTTTGCCCAACTGGCCGTTCCTGGAAGAATCCAGGCATGCTACCACCTCCAAGGACTCGACCTTCCCTTTGCATGGAACAGTCCATCTCCAGATAGTCATGTGACTGCTGCTCATGTCCCTCAGGTTTCTGCTCAAACTTTACCTTCTCAACAAGGTAAAGTTCCCTGAGTCCTCCATACAGAGACCTTTCTTTCCCCTGCTCCCTATCTCCTTTACCTTCATTTTTCTCTGTAGGATTTATCATTGTTTGACATCTGTTTCATTACTGTCTGTGCCTGTCGGCTCCTTCCTTCGTCCTGTTCCCTTCTTCCTGCGCACGTACAGGAGAGATAGTGGGGTGGTGGTTGAGACTGAGTTCTGAAGTAGATTTGCTGGGTTGGAAATGCAGCGTCATCGCTTACTGTGTGTGAGACCTTGGGCAAACGACTGAAACTCTTTGGGCCTCGGTTTTCTCATCTGTTAATATGTGTGTAATAACAAAACCTTGCGATTTTTTCAAGGAGTCTGTGAGTTAATATATGTAAAATATCTAGTACAATGCCTGGTACCTTAAAAGCAATATAAATGTCAGCTGTTATTGATATTGTGATTAGAATGTAAATTCCATTAAAGTGGGGACTTTGTTTTGTTGGCCACTTATCTCTAGTGCCTAGAACAGTACCTGGAATATAGTAGGCTCTGAATAAATATTTGCTAAATGAATGAGTGGTGTGTGAGAAGGTTTGAAAGAAAAAGATAATATGGAACTCAAAGTGATAGGGAGTCAGCACCAAGAAAAGTTGGGGGGGGAAATAAGAGCTCAGAGATCTGTCCTTGGAGGGAAAAACCCTCTTGACTCTTCCTGGGGGTAGCGACTGTAGAGGTCAACGAAGTCACAAGTGTTAGAGATTTGTGGGGGGATAATGTTCACAGGTTACCCAGAAGGATGCTTCCCTACCCCAGTGCTTTTCCCTGCTTGGTAAGTATAACTGATAGTGGCAATCTGGATTGAACGTTCTTGTAGTGTGAGCCGTGTCCAGTTATAACTTAAATACACTGTCCTTAGTTTTTTTCTTATTTTGCAGTGCATGCCAATACCTAAGAATAGTGTTGGGTTACATTTACGGTGAATTATAATCATTTTACTTAGATTTGGAAAATTTATAAAGCTATAGGTCATGGCTCATGTGGATCTTGAAGTCTGTGTAGTGGACTATGACCGGGGTTTTTTGCTTTGGGGTTTAAAAAAAAAAAGCAGGATTTTAAAAATAGTAGTATGTGTCACATAATTCAGGATTCATAGTGTTCTGTGAAGTTATTATTTCAGTTACTGTGTGTGTATCTCAGGCACAAACATACACTCGTGTGCACGTGTATATGCGTGTTCTGGGTCTCAGTAAAATGTTTCTTTCTCTTTTTTTTCGTTATAAAATATTTCTTAGGGTCCTGGTCAAAATCACTAGGCTACATAATATTCTTTCAGAAAATTGCTTTCATGGGGGCACCTGGGTGGCTCAGTCAGTTAAGCATCTGCCTTCACCTCAGGTCATGATCCCGGAGTCCTGGGATCGAGTCCTGAGTCAGGCTCCCTGCTCCGCGGGGAGTCTCCTTCTCCCCCTCCCTCTCCTTCTGTGTGTTCTCTCTCTCTCAAATAAATGAATAAATAAATCTTAAAAAAAAGAAAAGAAAATTGCTTTCATTACTTACTATCCTGGTTAAAATTTTATCATAAGCTTTAAGTGGTCATAGACACTTGTCTCTTTATGAGCACTAATTTTATTTTACACACAGTTGCCCACTCTCCATCCTCAAGGGGATTAAAAATTAAACAATTTCCAGGAAATTAAAGGACAAGAAACAGCTCAAAGGGGGCGCCTGGGTGGTTCAGCCGTTAAGCGTCTGCCTTCGGCTCAGGTTATGATCCCAGGATCCTGGGATCGTGCTCCCTGCTCAGCGGGAAGCCTGCTTCTCCCTCTCACACTCCCCTTGCTTGTGTTCCCTTTCTCGCTGTCTCTCTGTCAAATAAATAAATAAATCTTAAAAAAAAAAAAAAAAAAGAAACAGCTCAAAGTCTACCTCTGTTTTAAAATATCAGAATCAATATTTCTTTCATTTTAATATCTCTGACTCAAGACCAGTTCAGTTGACTACTTTCCGATTCTTTTGCCAGAGAGTTTTGATCACTAGGATCCATTTTGTTTCCCTTTTCTCCTGTTCTTGGCATCCTCTCTGACCACTTGGCACCAAAATGCTGGTTTACCTCCATTCAGCTGAAAACTTACTCTGAGTCTCCTATCTTTCCATTCAAATGGAAGCCCTGTGTGTTCCAGCTGATTTATTTGAGCTTAATTCATTCAGGATGATCCAAACGGTCCCTTCTTTTGATAAAATTCTGTGTGTGTGTGTGTGTGTGTGTGTGTGTGTGTTTGTATGTGTGTGTGTGTGTCTGTGTTGGGACCGGGGTTGGTGGAGAAAGGTGTTTTTTTCCTGCTTTCCTTCCATTGTCACCTGCATCAGAATTCGCTTAGTCCTTAGCATTACTTGTGCATTCAGTGTTCTTCACTAGACAGTGACTGCTTTTGTTACACAGACTCCCCGTGCCTACCAGCAGAAAAGATTTTCTACATTTTAGTATCTTTTTCTCTGTAATTATTTTTTAGATTTTGGGATTTCCAGGAGAAAAGCTCAAAGAGGAATCATCAAGAATAGACTCTTTTTCTGAAGAGTTAAGCCTAAGATGGCCACAGCCTTGGCCCTTCAGACTTCAGAGATGACGGAAGGGCTTCTGACAGTAAAGGTAGAAGAGGAAGAGGGGGATTGTGCCTGTGGGCAGGAATCTGGCCTGTCGAGCGATAACCCTCATACCAGAGAGATCTTTCGTAGACGCTTCCGGCAGTTGTGCTACCAGGAGACTCCCGGGCCCCGCGAGGCGCTGAGCCGGCTCCGGGAGCCTCTGCCGTCAGTGGCTGCGGCGAGACCCACAGCAAGGAGCAGATCGTGGAGCTGCTGGTGCTGGAGCAGTTCCTGACCATCCTGCCCGAGGAGCTGCGGGCCTGGGTGCGGGAGTACCGCCCACTGAGTGGGGAGGACGCGGTGACTGCGCTGGAGGATCTGGAGAGGGAGCTGGATGAGCCGGGAGAGCAGGTGGAAGATGGGAGAACAGAGGTTTGTACCTGTAGGAGCAAGGGTGAGGTTTCAGTGCAGCAAGAGGGAGGAGGAGGATTTCTTTGTGCCTCATATGGTCTATTGTGGGCCGTCCACCTCTCTGCCTCTTGTCGCTGGTTTCTTGGTGGTCTTTTTCCTATACAGTGGACCTGGGAAGGCCCCCTTACAAAGTGTGTCTGATATTTAATTTGTGACTGTCCTTAATTTCCACCAGGTCCCAACCTATGCTTGTGAACAGGGAGAGTTTGCGAAGGAGAAAGCAACTTGGGGAGCAGCCCAGGAGTTGTCAGGTGGCCCTCTCCAGCCGTTGGAAGAGCTGCCTCGGAGCAGTTCGCAAGAGCTGTACCCGGTTCAGGAGATCGGTGAGGATCAGAATTGCCTCGGGAGGCCTCCCTCACTCCCTGAGTGTCCATCCGTTCAGCACATCTGTTCAGTGTGTGCTGTGCGTCAGGCCGTGTGTTTGGTCCTGGGGATTCCGTGACGAGCAAGGTAGACATGCTCCCTGCCCTCAGGAAGCGCGCAGCCTGGCAGGAGAGGCAGACAGCACACGAGCAGTTACAGTTCAGCGTGTCTTCTCCCTGAGGGCAAAGTAAAAGTAAACAGAAACCGTGGTTATTCGTCCCCTGCCACCCATTCTCCTGGCTGGTTTTTCCCTTTTTCTTTTGGAAACGTAATATTCACGTGATCCACTTACTATTTCAGGTCATGAGGCTGGGACTTGGAACGTGGAGTTAGCCCCACAGAGGGAGCTTTGTAAAGAAATGAGATCTCTTGTGGAAGTACCCGAAAAACTGAATGGTGATATTACTCAGATGCCTGAACGTGGAGACGCCTGTGACCACGAGGGCAGATTGGAAAGGCAGCGGGCAAGCTCTTCCGTGGAGAGACCCTATATCTGTGGTGAATGTGGGAAGAGCTTCACCCAGAATTCCATCCTTATCGAGCACCAGAGAACCCACACGGGGGAGAAGCCCTACGAGTGCGATGCGTGTGGGCGGGCCTTCGGGCAGCGGTCAGGCCTGTTCCAGCACCAGAGACTCCACACCGGGGAGAAGCGCTACCAGTGCAGCGTCTGCGGCAAAGCCTTCAGTCAGAACGCCGGGCTCTTCCACCACCTCAGGATCCACACGGGGGAGAGGCCCTTCCAGTGCGGTCAGTGCAGTAAGAGCTTTAGTCGACGTTCTGTCCTCATTAAGCATCAGAGAATTCACACTGGGGAGAGGCCTTACGAATGTGGGGAGTGCGGCAAGAACTTCATTTACCACTGCAACCTCATTCAGCATCGGAAGATCCACCCCGTGCTGCGTCCAACCGGCCCCTTGGAACAGGTAGGGCAACATTTCCTGGCATCAGACCACTAGCGCGGTCGCAGGGTAGGCTCTTATTTTGTCCCTGAAGCAAGGGAATGGTAAAAAATAATTTAATCCTTTTGAGGAGGAAGCTCCAAGGAGAGCCAGTGATATTGTCCGTATTTTTATGCTGAGAGAAGCATAATATCTTAAGTACATCTGTCAGGATCTGACAGGTCAACGACACCCACGCTTTGCAATACTGAATCTTGTGTAGACTTTATCAACATAGTCTCCAGTCTCACACGCACCTGTGCAGAAAGTTTTTTAGGTGTACTTCAGGAGAATTTCATCCTAGTTGTAAGAAACTTTTAAAAGAGGTTTTTAAAAATTATATGCTGTGTGAAATTATGTTAAAATACTCAGTTTACTGAGTATTTAAAAACTAATTTAAAAATAATTGCAGTAAAACCTGTAATGTAAATGATTCGACTCTTTTCTGTTTTCATAAAATATCATTTGCTTTTTGACCTACAACAGGGGGCAGATGAATCCTCCCATAAATACACAAAAGGCTTTTCCCTATAGGAGAACTCTGTAGAGTTCCAGTAACTCGGCCTCCGGTTAGGATCCAAGGAATTGAAGCAGCCCTGTGTTACTAGTAGCTCAGTGGCTAGACGTAGCAGATACTGCTCAAGATTTTAAATTTGTGCAGACCAAGAAGCTTAGCTAAAAATCTGATATCTCACTTCCGATCTTTGCTATGAAAACATAGGCCTCTTTGCATTTTTCCTGTGACTTACAAGTGTTTTCAGTTTTTGCTTTCTTTCTTTAACCTTGGTTATGGAGAATTTCAAACACATACAAAAGTAGAAAGGTATGATCAGTCTTCCATGTTGATTGTTTTTTATAAGCTCCAGGCTTCTCAGCGTTACCTGTTGATTACCACCAAGGTCATGCATAAAAAAACTTTCCCTTAACAGTAATTGAGTGTTTCCTTTATACTCAAGCCCAGGACACACACAAATGGAAAATCTCTGGAGATGACAATCTGTATCTGAGTACCAAATACACAGCAGGTCACTCAACAATAATAAAAACACTGTAAGGGACCTTAGAGATCACTTCTCTGTCCCCTTACATGATTGATGCAGAAACGGAGGCTCTGGGAAGTCGCTGTAAGATCATACGGACAGCTGGTTAATGGAGCTGGAGCTAGAACCCTGGCTTCTAGCTCCTTGTGATCTTTCTGCTAAGCCACTGGAAGCATTTTATCTCCAAACATAAATTACTGGCATATGGAACTTAGAAGATTTAGAAGGCACTGAGCTTTTGCTTTTTAGCTCAACAAAGCCTCCCATCTGTGTGTTTCAATAAATGCACAGCTCCTCTGTTCAGTTTACAGTGGAGTTCCAGGAAAGACTCACCACTTACCCCTCATTTGGGGCATTTTATTTTTAAGTAATCTCTACACCCAACGTGGGGCTCAAACTCACAACCCCAAGATCAAGAGCTGCGTGCTCCACTGACTGAGCCAGCCAGGCAACCCAGTTATTTTTAACCTTTAAATTTTAACTTACTTAGAGGGACTTTTTAAGAAAGGTAACTCATTCTTCATCCGACTCAAGTATCAGAACAACATTAAAAAGGGAGCCTATCTTTTCCCTTATAGGTAGCCATTTCTCTAGGATCTTACATATCTTCAGTGTTTCTTTATGTAAATACAAGAAAATGTGAACACATATCACCTTATTTCCTCTATTACCCAGAAAGATGGCCTCCCGTTTACACTGTGCTACCCCTTGCTGTGTTCGCCGAACTGTACAGTCTTTAGAGTAACAGAGCTTCCTTGTTCTGTTTACAAGTGGACAGTATTTCA
Source organism: Ailuropoda melanoleuca (assembly GCF_002007445.2). Lineage (NCBI taxonomy): Eukaryota > Metazoa > Chordata > Mammalia > Carnivora > Ursidae > Ailuropoda > Ailuropoda melanoleuca. The sequence goes on from NC_048222.1 coordinate 686,727, forward strand.
TCTGTTGGGGCTCCACAGTTTTTAACACATTCCCATAGATGCACAGTCACTACTTTAAAAGGTCACAGATTGTTTCATTCTTCTCCCAAATGTGGTTCAAGCCAAATTCTGTTTAAAAATAACAACTTCCACATGAGCTAGGAAACAGGGTTTGGGCAGCTAGAGTTGCACCTAATTCTTCTGCAGAGAAATGCAGAAGTGATGGCGGTGGTTTTCAGTCTTGTGTATTTGGCTCTATTATGTATCCTAGTCATAATATTTCAAACCATTTCTGTCGCCATTTGTGGCTAATTGTAGGTCTTATCAAAACCCTTAACATTTTCTCAACAGTGTATTTTACTGTGTGTTGAGGTTAAATTGTTTCCAAAAGAAATACGTATGGATTTTAAGGAAAATATAGTAGACAAGTTTGAAATAAAAATCAGCTTCTTCAGTAATTACATATTCCATATAGTAATATAATACATATACTATTATAATCTGAGTTCGTAAGTATCTCAAATGCCTCTGCATATGCCGAAGCAGCATGTTTGGATAATTCTATTATATCAGCTCTTGAAAGATTTAAAATATGAACAGATGAGGATTTTAAAGGCTGTATTTCTAATGGACTGTTTTTACACCTGCAGTTGAAGATTGGATGTTTGGTTTGTTTTGTGCTTGTCTTTTTGTTTTGTTTTGTTCTGTTCACAGCTTCTCAAAAATTCTAAATTTTCTCAATATCTGGTGAAATACCAAGAAACGAAAGATGTTATATATGCTGTAGAGACATATACCACTTAGAATGCAGTGATGGTTAACATCATTAAATGACTTACAGTTCTCCAAACTAACTACTTGTTCTCCGATACTAATTATTCTAATTCACTTATGCTAATTCTCTTATCTAGGGTGCACATTTGTCATTACTTGATCACTGATGTTTGCCGTAGCCTCTGGACAATGGCCTATAGGGCCTCACACTGTTTCTGTCTCAGTTGTCTCCCTTTTACATTCCTACGTTACCCTGACTTCTCTCTTTTCTGTGTCTACCCTGGCTCTTCTTATTCAATCCATGAAGTCTCTAGCATTGATCTCCTTTCAGGTGGTCCGTAAACCAGTAGCCATCCCTCCGTGTGCTTTTGAAAGTCCAATCTGAAAGAGTAGTCAGTTTTATGGCTGAACAAGGTGTAAGAAATACTGATTCATATCCAGTTATGGTTCTTGAGGGATGGTCCAGCACCGCTCTGAGGACTGTTAGGAGATTGGACACTGTATGTCAAGAAATGGCTGAGAATTTTGCAACCAAAATCTGTCGTGCACTGTGGATATAAGAGCCCTGAAGACTCTATTTCACTGTAATTTTTATTTGAAGGTCAGGACTCAAGGAGAACCAAGTCTCTGTCCACGTTTTATATTTGGAAATGACTCCTGTTTTCTATATCTGACAATACTTTTCCTTTAAAAAACATAATTTATAGAACATTGTTTTATATTTTTCCTATAAGACAAAAGTTATTTCTGAGGATATTTTAAAATAAAAGTATATCTAAAATCCAGGCCCCTGGGTGGCTCAGTCAGTTAAGCATCTGCCTTCAGCTCAGGCCATGATCCCAGGGTCCTGGGATGAGTTCCATGTTGGGCTCCCTCCTCAACTTGGATTCTGCTTCTCCCCCCACCAAACTCATGCTTGCTCATTTCTCAAATAAATAAAATCTTAAATATGTTTCTTTTCTTTCCTTTTTTTTTTTTTTTTTAAGATTTTATTTATTTATTTGACAGAGCCAGCGAGAGAGGGAACACAAGCAGGGGGCGTGGGAGAGGAAGAAGCAGGCTCCCAGTGGAGCAGGGAGCCCGATGAGGGGCCCGATCCCAGGACTCCAGGATCACACCCTGAGCCGAAGGCAGATGCTTAATGACTGAACCACACAGGCGCCCCTTAAATATGTTTTCTTTTAATTTTTTTAAATTTTGTTTATTAGAGAGTGCAAACAGAGCAGAGGCTGAGGGAGAAGCAGACTCCCTACTGAGCAGGGAGCCCCAATGTGGGGCTCGATCCCAGGACCCTGGAATCATGACCCTAGCCGAAGGCAGGCACCCAACTCACTGAGCCTCCCATGTCCCCCTAAATAAATAAAATCTTAAAAAAATAGTATATCTAAAGTCAAAATTATAAAATATGAAGTACTTTCTCAGGAGCAGTTTTGAAATATAAAATCTATACCAGTGTACATGTGTGTCATTGGTTAAATGTTGAGTTAGAAGTTGAGAGAAAAGTAGATTATTTGTAGAAGGACATGGAGGATAGAGGAAGGTGTTTTAGGCAGAGGGAACAGGGTGAGGAAGGCCCAACTAAGGTATGCTAAAGAGCCATGCGTTTTCCAGTTTGGCCAGGTCATGGAGCTCCTGCAAGGAAGCGCAGGAGTGGGGGCCAGGTTGAGAGGTCCTTGAACCCTTTGCTGTGGGTTTGGTCTTTGTTTGGTAAGCATAATGGGATCACTGAAAGTATTTTGTTGTGCTGTAGGGGCTTTTTAACACAGAATCAGAGATGTTACCTTTAGGAAGAAATTTTGAGTTTACCTATTTCATACCTACCTGAGAAAAGTGAAGCCCAAAGTGGTTAAATACTTGCAGTGATCTTTTTTTTTTTTTTTAAAGAATTTATTTATGTGAGAGAGAGAGAGAGAGAGAGAAAGAGCACAAGGGGGTGGGGAGAGGGAGCAGGGAGCCCGATGTGGGGCTTGATCCCAGGACCCTGGGATCATGACCTGATCCGAAGGCAGATGCTTCACCGACTAAGCCACTCAGGCACCCCTGTAGTGATCTATTTTTTAATCGCATTAAAATTTTTAAAAACAAAACTATGAACAGAGATCATTGTGAATTATATGTAGTTTCATAGACACTTAGACTTGGAGCCTGGGACACATTTTAGGCATCTGCAAATAGCAACAGCAGCAACAAAATGGGAGGGAAAGAGAAAAGAACAAAATGTGAGAACATAAAAAGGACTTAGGCAAAATTACACATTAAAACTGGATTAGACCAACAAATATTGACCAAAGAGAAAGTAAAATAAGACACGGAGACAGTGTTGCCAAGAAATGTGCTTTATCTTTATCATAGCTATTATTAGAGATCTCTCTGTCTCTCAGTTGGTCCACGTGTCTTAGCAGTGAAAACAGCCACTGCTCTTTGTTCCTCACCCAGTTCAGTGCTTTACATAAAAAAGAGAAGGAGGAGAAGAGCACAGTGTATAAATTACTGATTTTTGTTTTTAGGTCTCTGTGGACCCACACCCAGTTTGCCGTGCGAACATCTCTGCTCTGTGATGAAGCCACTGTTTTCTGAATGTACACCTGTGTTAGAATCACCTGCACTGTTTGAACTCCAGTTTCCTGGGCACTACCCCAGACTGGCTAAATGTCTCTGAGGGCAGGACCTTGGAATCTGCATTTTAGCTAGCTTATCAGTGGTTCTCAGACATAGGTAACTAACCATATATAATTTATTGCCCAGTCTGGGACACTTGAGAATGAAAGGGATTGGTATTAATAATTACACCCAGACAAGAGGCATAACAGGATGGGTGGTCTTTCCACTTACGACTTTCCCAGCTGAGGAGATAGAAGATGAGAGAATCAGAAAGAATACAGTGTTCTCACGAAAGCTCAGGTAGAACATCTATGAAGGAGGCTGTGGGAGATGTCGGTGTAGCCACCACCTGCCTGGTTTGAAATAATTCCTATTAACACATCTGTTGGGTTAGGTAAGAAAGGGTGGGTATGCCTACAAAACCACACTTCCCCTAAAAAGATCCCCCCCAAAACAACAACAACAAAAACAATTAAGATAGCTAGTTACCGAATGTGAATCTGTTGAGGCCATGGTTTACCAGACAAGGTGGATGACCTCTCAGAAGTGTAAGGAGCATGTCGGTGAATAGGAACTGATGGACTAGTGTGGGATGCTCGTTTGTAAACTGGAGGAGAAGTGGGAGTATAATACGGGCACCAGAGGAGAACCTTGCAGGAATGAGGCAGAGGGTGAGCCAGCTTAAGCAAGATGAATGGGGACCGGATCCTGTGCCGGGTAGCTTCGTAAGTTACCATAACTGACGCATGTACTTCACTGGCTGTGGAACCAGAGCCGTGTTCCGGCCGCAGCCGACCCTGCCGCCATGTCCCCAGCACGGCGTGCCCTTGGCTTTCTGCTGACGCGGCACAGTGGGGGATCTCTAAGTGGTTCCGTTACCCAAAAGGACAAGCCCTGAGACTGTGGAGAGCAAGCCCGTGTGCCGCTTTGCTCAGGGTGGTGCTGGTTATTGCTTCGGACCCTGGGGGCCCAGTGGATAGTGGGCTCTGCACAAGGGGATCTGCAGGGACCCTGCGGGCTGGGACCGCGAACGACCAGAGTCCTGGGGGAACGGAGGGCAGCGCAGCATTCCGTGAGAGCGGACAGGTGTCCTCGGTCGGGCAGAGAGCTGGGGGCCCAGGCAGAGTGGCCGCTGGCCACCCGGCGGACCGCCTGCCGGAGGCATTCACGGGCCGCAGCGCTGGCGAGGGCCCGGCGCCGGAGGTGCGAACCCACCCACCACTGAGATGACGGGTCCTCTAGGCTTCCTAGAGAGGCGGCGAGGAGCCGGCGGAGGCGCGCCCCGACGTCGTGACGTACTTCCGGGCTGCCGTCGCGTGCCGGGCTCCGGGCTTCTCCCTCGCGTGGGTCGAATAGGAAGCCGCTGGCACGGACGGCGTGTGACAGCAGAAAACTGCCGCAGAGGACGTGGGTGTGGTGTGGCCGGGGCGGAGGGGGAAGTACGCAATGACTGGACTCCTCCAAGAACGCAGACGTCAAAAGGCAGTGGCGTCTCCATTTCTAATGTAACAGCTCGTACACAGAATGCGGGCACGCTGCCTTGCGGAAGAGCCCGCGCCCCGGGCTTCCGCCCTCCCAGCTCTGCTCGGCCACCTCAGTAGAGTTCGTCGGCGGCGTGCCGGCACCCCGTGAGCTGCGGCATGGCCCCGTGGGTGGGAAGGGCCGCTCCGCAGAGAGCGGACAGCTGTTAAGCAGGGCAGTAACGTAATCCTGCTAGGCTTCTGGGACCGTTCTGGGAGCAGCGTGGTGAAGGAATGGGAAGGGAGCAAGCCCGGAGGCAACAGGGAAGAGACGTGCAGCTGTCGCAGAAAGAGCCAGTACTCTAAGTTGGCGACAGTAAGGCGGTGGCTGCGGAAATGAAGAGGGGTGGAGTGGAATTACGTGGGAAAGGTAGATGTAACTGTGCTTGATGACCGTGGACTAAAAAGTGCCGAGCACACTGCCTGGCATATACTAAGCACTACAAACGTTTAAAAGAACATACAGTCAGGGAGGGGCCCCTGGGTGGCTCAGTAGTTTGAGCCTTTGAGCGTCCAACTTGATTTCGGTTCAGATCATGATCTCAGGGTGGTGGGATCCAGCCCCGTGAAGGGCTGCACGCTCAGTGTGGCATCTGCTTGTCACTTACCCTCTGCTCCTCCCCTGATCTCTCTCTCAAATAAAATCTTAAAAAAATAAAATATATTCAGGGGTAGGTTTTTGAATTAGATGATTAGGTGAATGAATGTCCCCCCCCCTTTTTTTTTTTAAAGTAGACTCCATACCCAGCATGGATCCCAGTAACAGGGCTTGAGGTCACAATCCTGAGATAAAGACCTGAGCTGAGATTGAGAGTCGGATGCCTATCTGACTGAGCCACCCAGGTGCCCCATACATGTGCCATTTAAAAAGAAACGGCTCCAAAAAAAAGAAAGAAAGAAGGAAATGGATAATTTTGGAGGAGGCATTGATTATGAGGGGGGGAATGAGTTAATTTTTAGTGGTGTTGAGATGCTTTTAAGACATATAAGCAGAAGGGTCTAATAAACCTTTGGACTATAATGGTCTGGAGCTCCAAAGCAAGATTGGGATAAGAGAATCAGATTTAGGAGTTCTTAGGTGACAACATCTCAGTTTTCAGATGCTACTGAATGGACAAGGTTGCCCAGAATGAATGTGGAATGAGAAGGAGGCTGGGTCTCAACTTAGGATAACCAGACATTCTTCGCAAGTTGAAGAAGAGCCATAAAGTAGACTTAGGAATGAGCTATTTGACAAGCCCTTATTTAATACTTCCTGAGCGCCAGGCATTGGTCTAAGCACTTTACAAAAACCAACTCATGGAAAACAGCCAGAAGACTGTAGTTCTTACCAGACTGAGAGTGGCCAGCAGTGTGAGGTGCTGCAGAGGCATCTGGGAAGCAAAGGACTGAAAAATACTCACTGGTTTTGTGTACAAAGCGGGCCTTGGTTAATTGACTTGGGACCTCTGACTCAAATGTGGGACACGTTGACTGACACCCACACTGTTCTCTTCTGAAACTAAAAATGCTTTTGAAAGTATCTGGCACAATTCTTGGCACAGAGAAGTTGATTTGTAAATATAACTGACTTAATCTGTGGCAGGCAATTTAAGCAGGCAAAGCTGTTTGCTTGTTTTTATTCATTATCTGAGTATTTCACATTATCTGAATTTGTCACTGAAGTTTCTAGATCTAAAAGCCACTAGTATTGTTCTTTAATCCTAAAGTAACTGAATTGTTTTTTCCTTAATTTTCTGACATTATTCTAATGACATTTTGTGCTTGTTTTATCTTTTACAGAGCATCTTTACCTTCAAATCATTGGCCTGACCACAGCAGTTCACCCTAAGTATGTTCTTAGTTTGGCGTTGATCTCTTAACAGTGATGTGTTATGTGTTATATGTTATCTTCCCCTACTGTTGTAGTGAGCCAGTCGTCCGAGCTGTTCGCTTAGGAATGGATTCAGTCAAGCCCTTTTGGGCTGCAAACAGAAGGAATGTCAACTAGTTACAGAATCTAGCTTGCACAGAATTGGTGCTTCTGACGGGAGTTCTTCAGACAAAACTTAAGGCAGTTCTGCTGGGAGGATTCCCTTCAGCCTCTGAGGTCCAGCTTCAGGCTCTCTGCCATCAGTGGCTGCGGCCGGAGACCCACAGCAAGGAGCAGATCCTGGAGCTGCTGGTGCTGGAGCAGTTCCTGACCGTCCTGCCCAAGGAGCTGCAGGCCTGGGTGTGGGAGCAGCCCAGAGTATAGGGAGGAGGCTGTTCCTGGATTGGAGGGCTTGTCGAGGAAGCTAGATAATCTCTGAGGAAAGGTGAGATAAGAAAGAAATGATCTATCATCAGAAGGTGGGTATTCTCTCCAGAGAGAAGAGAGTTGAGATCTCTCAGGAGAAGTAAGGGAAATGGCCAAGATACACTGGCCAGAGTTGCATTCCTCTCCCTGTCCTTTTATTCCCTGCCCTTGCAGGTCAAGGGAAACTGCTTTCTGTACAGCTGTTCTATGTTCCCCATTAATGTTGGGATCGAAGCTCTAGAACTCTCAGCCTGTGTCACCCTGGTCAAATTTATGTCATTGTCCCTGCGTCCTAGTCCTCCTACAGGGACAGGAAGGGCCCAGGGGCAGACAGCTTATCTGGCGGCAGCAGAGGACTCACTAGGGGTCCAGCTCCCACCAAAACAGGTCAGCTCAATTCTGAACCTTGGGAGCTGCCCCCTGTTTAGGAGAAAGGTGAGGAGATTCCATTCCCGGGAAGGGGGGGGGGGATAGGAAATGTCTTCTTGTATTTTTCCAAATGAACCTCATCACTAAAATTTTTGCCTACCTTTCCCTTGATCTTTTGTTTCACATTTAACCTGTTCCTCTAAGCACATCATTTTAACCTTATGCTTCTTCCTTCACTTCTTTGCATTAAAATTGTTGAAAATCCTTCTCCTATTGAATGGTTTAGTTTCTCCATTCTAACTCAATTCTACCAACTTCCCTGACCCTGACCTCTTATCCTAAAGGCAGGAGAACAACTTCTACATTAAAGCCAATGGAAAATGATTCAAAAGCCACGTGCAGTAGAGAAAATTTTAAATGTACATTTTTAAAAAATTAGTATAGGAAACAAAACTTACTATTTTTATGTGCTTGTTGGAGAAGCACACGTATATGCCCAAATATAATCAACTGCCACTACTCTTAAATTTAGTATTACGTTCTGGACATATTTCCAATAGTTACATGTAACCCATATATATAGCGGACATAGGTTTCATTGTGTGGGTATAAAATTATTTTTTATTTTTTTGCTTTTGATCAGGTCTTTATTCAGAATTCGCTGTCCAAAATGAGTCAACAGTTATGGAACAAACAAATTCAAGTTTATGCAGCAGGCGTCTTGTCTTCTGTGGTGGGTTTCTTTCCTATAGGCTTCTTCTCAGCTTGCTGGTTTCTTGGTAGCTGTGGCCTTTTTTCCCCCACCTGAGGTTTCTTCTGCTTCTGAACACCAACAGCCTTCTTTCCTTTCTGCCCTACCACAGGCTTCTTTTCTTTTTCTTTCTTTCTTTCTTTTTAAGATTTCATTTATTTATTTGTCAGAGAAAGAACCCAAGCAGGGGGAGCGACAGGTAGAGGGAGAAGCAGGTTCCCAGCTGAGCAAGGAGCCAGAAGGCAGATGCTTAACTGACTGAGCCACCCAGGCGACTCTCTACCACAGGCTTCTTGCCCAGAACCCCCTTCTCATCCGATTTGGCTTCTCAGGGTGCTGCTGCCTTATCCATCTGGAGCTTGTGAATTCTTGGCCTGGTGAAGAATGGTGTTCAGCACGTGGTCTTCACATTCAGGTTTAGCTTCAGTGTGATTCTCTGGTTTTTCAGTGGATTCCAGGCTTTTAAGTTCTTTTCTTTTCTTTTCTTTTCTTTTCTTTTCTTTTCTTTTCTTTTCTTTCTTTCTTTCTTTCTTTCTTTCTTTCTTTCTTTCTTTCTTTCTTTCTTTCTCTCTCTCTCTCTCTCTCTCTCTCTCTCTCTCTCTCTCCCATTCTCCCTTTCATTTTTTAAAGATTTATTTATTTGAGAGGGAGAGCAGGGTGTGGACAGGCAGAGGGAGAGAATCTTTAAACAGACTCCCCACTGAGTGCAGAGCCCAACGCAGGGCTTGATCCCAGGACCCTGAGATCATGTCCTGAGCCCAGATCAAGAGTCTGCCGCTTAACTGAGCCACCCAGGCTTTAAGTTTCTTAAAATGCAAAACAGCCTCCTTGTCTTCTCGTAGCCTTCAGCTTTGTCTTCAGCGAACAAAGGAAGTTCAGGAACTTCCTCGATAGGATGACCTATAGACATGGCCAGCGCTGGAAAGGCTCATGCAGCCGGGGCAGAGCAGATGGCATATGGCTTCTGTGTTGTTTTGGTTGGTGCAAATGTGCGGCCCCCACGACACATATTTGCAAAAGTACCCTGGCCACAATGGCGAGTCCCATCACCTCGTACTCTAGGAATTCGAGCCACGGCTTGGCCAGTACCCCAAGACTCAGCACTGGTTTGACAGTCTGCTAATTCACTGACAGCATAGAGTCATCTGTTGTTTTTGCACAAGTTGGTGTGAACAGAGTTTACAATATCAGGTCAAATGGGAGCCTTGAACACAGCAAGCAAAGTAACATTTTTGCCAGATGACTCCCCCTTTTCAGAGTACACAGGTATCAGTGGACGAGCACACACCATGGCGGGGAGAAGAGAGGGCCAGGCTCTTCTCAACCTGGCAGCTCCTACAGGAAAAGCCCAAATTGTCTTTTAACTAGGAGGGTTTGTAAGTTGCTTCCTTTTTCTTTTTTTTTCTTTTTTTTTTTTTTACACACTACCAACTAAAAGCCCCAAACTTTTTTTATGTTTTATTATTATGTTTTATGAAAGAGTACAAATCTATATAAAAGAATTGTATAATGAATCTCCATGAACCTACCACGCAGTTTCAGCATTATCAAATCATGACCATCTTGTCCATTTATAACTCTACTCACTTTCATATTATTTTTTCCATATAATTTTGAAATATATCTCAGATATATTCTTTCAAATGTAAATATCTAAATATATAGCTCAAAAGATGAATTCTTAGAGGCATGACTTAAAGGAATTTCTTTAATGTAACCATAATAGTATTATCACACCTAAAAAAATTAGCAAAAATCCCTTAATACCAAGTTTCTAGTTGTCTCAAAGATGTCATGAATTTTTAAATCTTTTGTTTTAGCTTGTTTGTTTGAGTTGGGAATCCCAAGAAGAAAACACATTTTGATCGGTTGATATGTCTCTTAACTTTCTTTTAATATATAGGCCCCTCTTCCTTCTTATCTCCCCACTTGCAGTTAACTAAAAACATCAGGTTGGGGGGGGTGCCTGGGGGGCTCAGGTGGTTGAGTGTCTTCCTCTGGGTCAGGTCATAATCTCCAGGTCCTGAGATCAAGCCCTGTGTCTGGCTCCCAGCTTGGTTTGGCGGTAAGTCTGCTTCTCCCTCTCCCTCTGCTGCTCCCCACTGCCTGTGCTCTGTCTCTCCCTCTCTCAAATTAATAAATTAAAAATCTTAAAAAAAAAATCAGTTTAGGGACACCCGGCTGCCTCAGTCAGAGGAGCCTGCGACTCGGTCTCAGGGTCATGAGTTCAAGCCCCACCTTGTGGGTAGACGTTACTTTAAATAAATAAATAAATAAATAAAATAATTTTTAAAAAACTAAGCACACAGGTTGTTTGTCAGATAGAGTCCCATAGTGAGGACTTTGCCATCTGCATCTGGTGCTGTAGTTTAATGTCTTCTGTTGTCCTCTCCGTTTTCTATAAATTGCAGTAAACTGGGGGCTTGATCAAAATCAAGTTTAAGGTTTGGGAACAAGGGAAGTTTAACTTGGCAAGGTGGTGTGTTCTATCAGGAGCTTACAACATCTGGTTGTCTCTTTTTCTGTGATGTTAGCATCTTGTGATCCTCAGTACCTACACCTGTGAATCCATTAGTGGTTCCAGAATGTCGATACTCTTACTGTGTTGTCCTTCATTTAACAAAGCGAGAATATTTATATAAAGAGATACTTCCCCTATATTCTTACTTGGTTACCCAGTGGTTTTTATAGAAGAAGCAAGATGATTGATTAATTCCCTCCCCACTACCTGTTTTATTTGACAGCACACAAGTGGGGTGGAGGGGCAGAGGGAGAGGGAGAAGCAGACTCCCTGCTGAGCAGGGAGCCCGATGCAGCACTCAATCCCAGGATCCTAGGATCATGACCTGAGCCGAAGGCAGATGCTTAACCAGCTGAGCCACCCAGGTGCCCCTCCCACTACCCATTTTTAAAAATCAGTTTCAAAACAATGAATTCATTTTGCTGTCATTGTATAAAACAGTGGCCAATTGTTATTAATAATAGTATCATTTAGAACTCATGGATTTAAATATATTTCATATTTTTCAATCCATTGTACTTAGCTATCCATATTGAAGCTCATTTGTCTCATCTTTGGGTAGTAGGAGGCTTTTAGTTTGACTCCTCTATTTATGACATGAGTCTAGGCATTCTGATAGCTTTCTTGCCATCTGGTATAACAAGAGGTACAGACTCAGCTTCTAATTCCTTTCCACTCCTGGAATCAGTCATTTTTCCAAGGACCCTTGAAGATGTTTAGTGGGAAACAGTATGTCAAGACCAAAAATAAGGTACTAGGAGTGTTCGTTGCTTTATTGGACATTGTTCCTAGGCCTTTTCAGTACTCAAAGCTAGGAAAAAATTTAAGATAAACTATGTATTGTGAATTCATATTGATAGTTCCAGTTCAAATTCAGTATTTCAGGGGCTTAGTCTGTCTTTCATCTGTATCTCCTTTTGGAGAATTCTCAAAAGACATCAGGAACGGTAGAGTATCAAATACTCATTTGCTTTATCCCACATTATATACACAATAGCCTCAATTAAAATGCTAGCATTGGGGCGCCTGGGTGGCTCAGTCATTAAGCGTCTGCCTTCGGCTCAGGGCGTGATCCTGGTGTTCCAGGATCGAGCCCCATGTCAGGCTCTTCCACTAGGAGCCTGCTTCTTCCTCTCCCGCTCCCTCTGCTTGTGTTCCCTCTCTCACTGGCTGTCTCTCTCTCTCTCTGTCGAATGAATAAATAAAATCTTAAAAAAAATAAAATAAAATGCTAGCATTACCATCAGTTAGTATGATTATTATAAACAGCTTCATGCTTGTGCCTGTGTTTTCCCATTCTTTTTGTTATAGATCTTTGGGTACATAAAAAAAAATTACTGTTCTAAGGACATTGGAAATAATACCTCTTTTGTGTACTTATGCCACCAACAGGTATACATTTAAAATCAGTTTGTTTCACTTCTTGTTCAGTGTTTAGGGATTGATTATTTTATTTTATATTTAAAATGTTTCATTTTTAAAAATTATATAAAATATAAAATTTTACATATGAAATCTATAAAATATTTTCAAGGAAGTTCTCTTCCTGTCCCTTCTCTTCCCTCTCTTCCCCATAGGTAACCTTTTCTTCCTGTTTACTTTTATGGTTTATCCTTTTATTATTTATTTATCATAAGCACATGTATACATTCGTACCCCTCACCTTTAAAAATAACACAGTATAATTCATAAACTCAAAACACATCTCTCTTACATAAAACATTTTGTTTCCTTTAGCATGTACTTTTTTTAAAAATTTTATTTATTTGAGAGAGAGCAAGAGTGAGAGAGCACAGGCGGGGGGAGGGGCAGAGGGAAAGGCAGAAGCAGGCTCCCTGCCAACCAGGGAGCCCGACGTGGGACTCGATCCCGGGACCCTGAGATCGTGACCCGAGCTGAAGGCAGACGCTGAACCAGCTGAACCACCCAGGCACCCCTAGCATGTACTTTTAATGAGTGCTTGTTCAATGAACAAGTAATTGAGTAAGGTATGTGTGAGTGGGTGAATGATGCTGAAATGTTCAGTCTCCTCTTTCAGATGATTTAATTGAAATGGAGAATGAGAAGATGCTTCCAAAGTAGATGAAATCTGAAGAGATAACATGCCAACAGAGACACATTGTCAGATTAGATGGAGGTATTCCGCAGCGCTTTGATATGTAGAACTGCAGAAATATCAGAGAAGACTAGAAGGATATCCATGATGGCATAAGTGTGATGAATGTGGAATGAGTTCCATCCTTATTCAGCATCCGAGCTACGCACTGAGGAGAAATGCTATGAATGTGATGAATGTGGAAAAGCTTTTGGTGAAGAGTGCAGGCTTCACTGAAGAGAGTTCACACTGAATGAGACCACAGATGTGGTGGATATGGGACAATATGCAAGCACTGGACCAGTTCATCACAGAGAAGGCATCCTGGAAAGAGACCTTATAATAGAAGTGACTTCACACCAGTGAGAAGTGTTACCATCTGAACAAGTGTGGGAGAGCTAACAGTTGGAACACGGAGCTTTTCCACTGCGTCAGAATTGTGTTGAGGAAAACTTTTAGTGTAATCAATGTAGTAAAAATTTTCCTGGATGTTTCATTCCTTATTCAATATCAGAAAACTCACTCAAGAGAATGTGGGAAGTTGATAAATATGGATGGAAAGGCTGTGAACAGTAAACGCTAAACTTTTAGCTAACACTAAAAACTTTCAAATGTCCAGCATCTGAGACTGGCAAAGGCAGAATCTCTTCATACCAGACCTCTCGGTGGTCTTTGATGGGAAGTGACCCTTCAGAATGTCCCTCAAAACCTGGTCAGATTCAACAAAGCAAGCCAGTTACTTTTTCCTTAACAGCCTCTTCAAAACAAGCTACATTATTTTAGTGATTCAAAGTGCTGCCTATGGACCACCACTTCAGATTTCCAGATATTTAATAGTTGTTCCTAAATACAGTTCTTACGAAAGCTTGGACTGTTGTTTAAGTTTTTTTAGTGACAATTTAAGCTGTGTACAAAATACAAATAGGAATATTACTAGTTAATGTATTTTAAATGTTGCTGCAGTGATTTCTCAAGTCAAAAAAAACTTGTTCAGCATTTTTTAGTGACAATATGGTGAATCCTTGGGCCTTCCATTCCTATCTAAGTTATGATGTATGACACACAGCCCCCAGCCAAGACCTCAAACAAGAAATATGCATCTTCTTTTTAAATAGGGGTGTATTAATTTGCATTAGGAAGACAAACAGACCCAAGTTAGTCTTCAGGGGAGAATAAGCAAACTCAAATGCCCAGGGGACAAGCAGGTAATATAAATAAATAAAGCAATCCTAGAGTCAAAAACAAGGAAAAAAGTAAAACCATTATTTTATTTACATTGCATTAAGTTCAAGGAAATTGACAGGATTCTCTATTGATTTTGAGTTCTTAAGGAGAAAGGTGATCAGATTAATTGTTCATTGTGACCACCGTAAACATGATCTTTTCATACATTTGAGTATAGTACAGTGGACCCTTTAACACTATGGGGGTTGGGGCACTGACCCCCTTCATGGTCAAAAATCTGATTATAACTTGACTTAACTACTGATAGCCTACTGTTGGCCAGAAGACTTACTGATAACAAACAGTTAATTAACACATATTCTGTATGTTATATGCATCATATACTGTATATAAAGAAAAAAATTTTTTAGGATTTTTTTTTTAAGTAACATCTACCCTTAATGTTGGGCTTAAACTCGCGACCCCAAGATCAAAAGTCACACATTCTACTGAATGAGCCAGCCAGGTTCCCCAAGATAATGTAAAGGAAATTATAAAAAATACATTTACAGGTGGCCCCTGGGTGGCTCAGTCATTTAAGCGTTGACTCTTGATTTTAGCTCTGGTCATGATCTCAGGGTCGTGGAATCAAGCCCTGGGAAGGGCCTCGCTCAGCGTGGAGTCTGTCTCTTTCTCTCTGCTCCTCCCCCACTCACTCCTTCACTCTCTCTCAAGTAAATCTTCAAAAAAAAAAAAACACAACATAACATTTATGGTACTGTACTGTATGGGGAAAAGTCCATGTATAAATGACTTGCATAATTCAAGCCCTTTGTTGTTTCAGGATCCAATGTATTCAGTAGTTCATCAGTTAGATGCAAACTGATTGGTTTTTGTTTTTGTTTTTTTTTTTAAAACAGCTTGTTGTGAACTTGGAACTCAGAAACATTAGGCATTTTACCTTTTAAGTAACATTTTGTAGAACTATTTGTAGAAGTATTTGAGTTGCTTAGAGCCAAACCCCCGGGGACTCTTTGTTAAGCCCCCCCCCTTTCCTTACAGCTCTCATTGCCTCCACATTGATCTATAAACAGGCTTTGTCTCCTCTCCACCTTTGGTGGGGGGGCTGAGAGGCAGTCCTGGCTGAGACATTCATGCCCAGGCAAGGTGGCAACCACGGAATTTCATTGCTAACCCATCAGTTTCTTGTCCTTTTGGGGAGGTCAAGGCCAGGCCCCCACTTGGCTTGAAGGGACGTTTTCAGAATTTTCTTCCTGTCACTGGGGTGACTGCCTCTCATATTTCCCTAATAAACTCCTCAACTTAAAAAAAAAAATGTAGCATGTCCTCAACACCTTCTTCTGGTTCTAAGTCAAGAAATGAATTACAAATTTAAGATTCCTTGTAGATTATACCATCTAATGTAAGGAAATTTAATATCCTCAGGGAATACTCCAACCAAGCTGTTATTGTAACATATTGCTACAAAAAATTTACCCGAAAACAATGGCTTAGAATAACCATCCCATGATGTTTTGGGCCAGGAATTTGGGGACGGCTCAGCTGGAAGTTTCTTCCATTTCATGTGGCATCTTCTAGTGACACTTGGTGTTCATCTGGCAGCTGGATTTGCCTGGAAAATCCAAGAGAGTTGCACTGCCATGCCCAGTGCCTTGTGGCAGGGGCCGCTAGAAGGGTGGGCTCAGGGCCTCCTTCTGTGATCTTTCCAGCCGGGCAGTCAGACTGTTTCTGTGATGGCTCAGGGCTCCAAGAGCAATTGTTTCAAAAGACAAAAAGTGAAAACTGCTGTTCTCTAAAGGCTCAGGCTGGGAAATTCAAGCAGCATCACTTTTGCTATATTTTATCAGAGCAGTGATCAAACCCACTCGGCTGAAGGGGAAGTGACATAGACCCCCACCTCCTGATGGGAAAAGTGCTGAAGAATTTGTAGCCATTTTTAATTTTCCAAAACAAAGCCTAGGGGATAAATAATAATAAAGTTCTTTTTGGATTCCCTTTTCCTAAATAATTGTTCAACTTTTTTCTCTTTTCTTGCCTCCTTTTCAACTTCCCTAAATACACCCAACATGATTATGAGCTAATCAAGTGTATTTATAGGTATATTTCTTATACACAAAGTAACAGTGATCTTCTGACATTACAGTTTCACCATGTCTTTTTTTTTTTTTTAAGATTTTATTTATTCATTCAACAGAGAGAGAGAGACAGCCAGCAAGAGAGGGAACACAAGCAGAGGGAGCAGGAGAGGAAGAAGCAGGCTCCCAGTGGAAGAGCCTGACATGGGGCTCGATCCCAGAACACCGGAGTGTTCTGAGCCAAAGGCAGATGCTTAACGACTGAGCCACCCAGGCGCCCCTCACCATGTCTTTCTTGAGTCCTGGATCTCAAAGTCAGCTGTATCCGTACATCCGAGTTTCCCCCGTGTTCTTGGGCCCGCCCTATGTTTGTGCTTGGATGCTCTTTTCTGTGGCTGCATCGCCCGTGGCCCAGGCAGACTGCTTTGCCCATATTCTGGTGCTGGCTGACTCCTTCAGTGTCAGCCTCTTGTAGAGAGCTGCGCACTGTGGGGCCAACAGTACCGAGGACATTACAGAATGGAAAACTACGGGCCCGTATTTCCCACGAGCAGAGATGCAAAACCCCCAATAAAACACTGGCAAGTTGACCCTAATCATTTATAAAGAGAATTACAGGACAAAGTGGCACCTACTCCAAGTGTGCCAGGCCTTGCCCACCATGGGGCGGGGGCAGCGGGGCGGGGGGGTTGAAACTGGGGTCAGAGAGCTGCGACACCTGCCTGCTCGCCCGTCTAACTTCCGGGGCCTCGCCCCCTCCCTGCGGCTGCGGCGGAAGTGCGCGCGCGCTCACCGTCGAACTCTCGCGACTTCGCGGGGCCGCGCGGGAACTGCCCCTCCCCCCCGAGCGCTCGCCCCTCCCTGCGGCTGCGGCGGAAGCGCGCGAGCGCCGACCACGCTCGCTTCCGGCCTTTGTGGGGCGCTGTCGGCGGTTTAGGCTCCGGACCGCCTGGACGCTGCGGCCTTTCGTACCCCGGGCGGGACCCGTGTGCTGGCCTCCCCGGGCCGCGGGGGAGCGAGCGTGCGGCCCTGTCCCGCCTCGGAGGGCCGTGGGACGCGGCGTGACCTGCCGCGGGGGAAGGAGCGGAGGCAGCGCCCGAGGGGCTGGAGTCCTGCGGCGGCTGCGTTGCTGACCGCAGGGTTTCCGCCGGACGTGCGGCCGTTACAGGAGAAAGGCGACCGATCGAGGATGTCTCCACGTTTTATGATTATTCATTAGCTCTAAATGTTGGATGTACTCCCTTTGAATGCCCTTTATTCTAGGACTCAATGCAGGTGCTTCCTGCGAGGCCCTGCTGTTCGTTTGTAAAATCCTCAGGCCGCTTCACACCTTTTACTTAATCTTTCTCTTTAGATTAGTCTTTTGTAATCGGAGTATTTCCTTGAGTATCGTAAATTAACCTGGAGGTGGCTTGCAAAGCACAGAAGTAAATTTTTAGAATTCTCACTTTTTGCTTATGGATGTAGCTTGTGTTGAAAGTGACGGCTTCTCCCTCAGGTCCACCCAGGGAGAACTTAACAGGGAATCTTCCTTGAAGCACTGATAAAGCTTTTGCACAGCTATGATGGCATCTCCTTGGGCTCTCCAGGCCCACGAGGACCAGGATGAGCTTTTGGAAGTAAAGATCGAGGAAGAGGAGAAGGAGGAGTATAAGGACACCACCAGGCAGGATCAGAGCCTGCAGAAGAACAACACCCACAGCAGGGAGGTCTTCCGACAGTACTTCCGGCAGTTCTGCTACCAGGAGACATCTGGACCCCGCGAGGCGCTGAGCCGGCTCCGGGAGCTGTGCCGGCGTTGGCTGCAGCCCGAGACCCACAGCAAGGAGCAGATCGTGGAGCTGCTGGTGCTGGAGCAGTTCCTGACCATCCTGCCCGAGGAGTTGCAGGCCTGGGTGCGGGAGCAGCAGCCGGAGAGCGGGGAGGAGGTGGTGACTGTGCTGGAGGATTTAGAGAAAGAGCTGGATGAGCCTGGAGAACAGGTGAGAAAAAGAGATCTGCTTTATGATTGAGAAAAGGTGAATTATGGATTTCTAGGCCAGAGTGTGTACAGCTTTGTTTCACAAAGTGTGACACTTGGGTGCATCAGGCCTCGCCTCATGGAAAGTTGGTTAATGTAGTCTTAACTTATTTATAGCTTTTTTGCATAAGGATCACTTATTTCTGAACCAGGCCTCCAGAGTTCTGTTTGATGAAATGCTGCTCAAAAACATGAGTAAGAAGATTTCTAAGAGCAAATGTTAGATCATGGTAACTGGGTGGGCAGCAGTCTCTTGAAAGGGACATGGCTTCTGTTGCGCAACAATGTATCCACTTCCCTGCCTTCGGGAAAGGATTAGGCGATGTAGAAATCAAAGTCACCGCCTTGGAGGAGTGGGAGGTAGGAGCAGAGTGGAAGGTTGGGAGGGAGGGCCAGGCAGGGTGGGACTGCTGGGAGTAGTAGAAAGCCCTTAGGTTGGACAGGTGAGTTGTGAGTAGCGGGGTTGAGAACAGAGTCCAGGACTTTGAATATCACCTCTGGAGTTTAGATTTTATTCTGTAGACACAAGCTTCTAAGGTTTTCTGTTTGAGTCTAAATGAGCTTGTCTAACCCCAGGATGTAACCGAAGTATGTAGGACCTTGTTCTGTTCTCTTTTGTTTCAACACTGTTAAAAGACAATGGTTCTTACCCAGTGGCAATTTTGTGTCCTACAGGCATCTGGCAATGACGGGACATTTTTGGTTGTCATATGGGGGGGGGGTGCTACTGGCATCTAGTGGCTAATGGGCTAGTGAGACTGCAGCCCACCCAATATCCTACAGTGTGTAGGATAGCTGCATACAACAAAGGATTATCTGACCCAACTTGTCAGTAGAGTCAAGGCTGGGAAGTCTTGCTAAGAAGAATATAAAACAGGGAAATGGTAAAACAAGAAGTGCAGCCCAGGGGCGCGTGGGTGGCTCAGTCGTTAAGCATCTGCCTTTGGCTCAGGGCGTGATCCCAGTGTTCCGGAATCGAGCCCCACATCGGGCTCCTCTGCTATGAGCCTGCTTCTTCCTCTCCCACTCCCCCTGCTTGTGTTCCCTCTCTCGTTGGCTGTCTCTGTCAAATAAATAAATAAAAAATCTTTAAAAAAAAAAAAAAAGAAGTGCAGCCCAACACTGGGGCTTGAAGGAGGGGAGGAGCCTGTGGCAGAAAGATATGACTCTGAGAGAGTTGTGACGGTGAGACTACAAAGGATGAACCATGTCGTAGATAAGTATTAATTGGAAACAATGACAGAAGAGTGAATAGAAAAGGAAAGAGGAAGGGAAAACTCTATACTGAGCAATCTCTTCTAGGCTGAGCACTGGGGACTTCTGGCTTGAGAGACTAGCGTGATCCAGGTGCTTCTAACAGAGTTCAAAGGTGTAGGGGAAGGTGGATTGGGGAAAAGTTCATGGTTCAGGAGACATTTACTGAATGTGGATTTTTGTACCAGGCACCATTCTAGGCCCTGGAAACGTAGGTGTGAACAAAGTGCGGAAGTTGCTTCCGTCTCATCGATAGATTCTAGTCAGATGAGAGGAGGCAGACAGTAAACGGGGGTGCTGAGTCACTGGAGGGTTTTGAACAGAAGAGAGGTTTAACCTGACCTAAATTTTGAAAATAATCACTCCAGGCACTCTGTCGGTAGAGTTGTACATTGGGGCTGGTGGTGGGGGTGCAGGAGGCTGAGGGGTCAAAGACAGAAGCAGGGCGACAGGTTCAGCACCATTCCAGGCCAGCAGGTGCTGGCGGCTCGGACCAGAGCATTAGCCGCGGAAGTGGTGACACGCAATTGGATCCTGCCTCTTCTGGAGATAGCACTTGACGGTTTGTTTTTCTGTAGGATGTGGGATATGAGAGAAAGTGAGTTTAGGATTCGGCTAAGGTTTTTGTTCTGAGCGTCACGACTTGTGGATCCATCAGTCATGGAGATGGTAAAGGCTGGGAGAGAGGAAGGTTTGGAGTCAGGACTGGGATCAAGGGTTACTAGGTTTTTGGACATGTTGATTTTGAGATTCCTCTTAGAATCCACCTGGAAAAGTTGAGCAGGCAACTGGGTATAGCAAGCTGGATTTGGTGGAGGGATCTGTGCTAGAAATACAAAATTGGCACTTGTCAGAATATGGATGATATTTTAGGCTATGAGACGAAGGGAGGTCATCAGGGCAGTGGAAATGGAGGAGTGGCCAGGGAGACAGGAAGAGAACCAGAAGAAAGAAGGGGATTCTCAAGTGCCGGCAGAAGTAGTGTGGTTTTAAACATGTTGAGTTTGTTTTGCCAACCAGCCCCTGCCCTCGAAGCACACTAGGGGCAGCTAAGGGAATTTACACTTGATTTCTGGGGCCTTGCCAGAGATGTGCGGATAGAAGGCACAGCCCACTGTACTGGTCTTTTTCTCCCTCCACATTTGAAGTTGAAACATCTTTTTCTGTCCATCTCAGCATCCTGCTGATTTTGGCTCTTATGGCCAAATTTTGGCTCTTAACCTCTTCCAGGCAGAGGTTACACAATGCACCTGTGTTGGAATAGAGGCAGTGTGCAGTGATTTGTTATTTACAGCATGTAGGCACTGGAGGGGATTGGGGAGCAGTTTGAGGGCCTGGTGTAGCTGTGCCCCCCACCAGGTGCTTTGTGTGCACGGTGCCGTGTAGTCCAAGTAACCAGCCCCAGCTCACAGAGCTCCTGGACTAAGACACAGACTAAGGAACGAGAGTGGTCCCAGATCCCTGCGTTTCACACCCTGCTGGGGAGCCCTGTTATTTTTAAATACAAGGGGAATGATTCCGTGCAGGCATGGAAGCTCCAGAGTGGCTTAAACTGCTAAATAAATGAGTTCATTGCAGGAGCAGGGCTCGGGTGCAGGAGGGGATGGGGCTGAAGGCAAGAGTGGAGAGAANGGGGTGGAGGGAGAGATGAAATGAAGGGTGGGTGGTCTCTCATGTGACCATGACCTTGGACAAGGAGAAAACAAGGTCATCTGGAAGGAGGTGGGGTGGGGGCCTAGAAGGGCACAGTCTGTAGGGACCAGCTTCTGGAGCCTACATGGAAGAGATTTCCCCACCTTCCGCCTCCCCCTGTCGCTCCTTTGTTTCCTTCTGCCTTTCTCCGAGCATAAATGAGGTGAAGGTGGTACAGCCACCACTGTTTAGCTGTGAAGACCAGGAGAAAGGAAGGTTTCTCAGAGGAGGTGCCGTGAGGAGGGATACAGCAGGCTGGTGTCTGGAAGGAAGTTGAGGCATCAGAGAGCTGGGTGTCACTGCCATGGATCAGGTCCTCTTATGTGCTGTTCACAGACTGTGTGTGTGAGCTGTGTCTTGTTTGCCGCAGGTCTCAGTCCACACTGAGGAACAGGACCAGCCCTTGCAGGAGACGGCCCCTATGGGAACAGAACAGGAGCCCAGCATGTCCCTCCCCCCTCTGATGGCGCAGCTCAAGTGTGAGTCTCCGGAACCTGAAGCCCAGCTGGGGGAGCGAGGTACAGAAGACAGACCCGTCTTGGGAGGAAGGGGAGGACGGGCCGGCCCAGGACACCGGGCCTCTGGGGCATTTGATCATTAGAGTCTGATCATTAGTTTCTGATCATTAGAGTCAGGAAGTCTCTCCTGCACATAGACTCTCAGCCGCTTTGGTTTGTCATTCTTCAGTTCTTGTTTTCTCTTTATATTTAAATATTTTTCCTGAATTCTTACACTGTTTTATTTGAGATCACTTAATTTAATCCTTCTGATAGTTATTTTCCTTTGTACTGATTTCCGTGCTTTTTCTACTAGTGTCTTCACTTTGGCTGTATCCTTCCTCCTTCAGTAAACAACCCTCTGCCCCATGATGTCTGTAGTTATCAGACGGTTCAGGAAAAAATGTATATATGTGTGTACGCTTACAAAGAGAAGGCACAACAAGGCAAATGTGGCAGAATGTTATAAGTTGGTGAATGGGTGAAAGACCCCGCATCTTTTTTATCTCTACTTTGTCTATATTTATTCTTTTCCATTTAATTTTTTAAAATAGGTAAAAATTCATATAATTCAAAAACAAAAATTTAAAGTTATCCAGTGAAAAGTTTTCATTCCACCCCGTTCGTTCCCTCAGCGGTCTGGTCTCCTCCCAGCCCTGAAGTAGGTTGTCACTGTTTCCAGTTCTTGTGTATCCTTCTCTTTAGAGATATATACGTTTTTCATATTCAAACAAATACCTTTTCTTCTCTTTATCACTAGGATGGTAAAAGCTTGCATTTTTTATTTCTTAACAGCAGCTTAATAGTAAAATGTATGGATGAACCACACAGTTAACTTATCGATCCCCCAAGTTGTCCCCAGTATTTTCCTGGAGCAGGTGGGGCTGTGGTGAATGTTTGAGTACTTTTGCAGTATAAATTCCTGCATGTGGAATTACTAGGCCAAAGGTTAAATCCATTTGTAATTTTGATGGATATTGTCACATTTCCCTCTGTAAAGCCTGGGTTAGTTTACACTCCCACTGGGAACGTGTGACACCCATTTCATGAACTCGCTGTTACATCATACTGACGGGCAGGATGATGGGTGAAAATTGTGTCTCAATATTGTTTCAATTTGCTTTTCCCTTATTTTGAGGTGGAGCATCTTACGTTTAAGAGCTATTGTATTTCCTTTCCTGGAGGCAGTCAGTTTTTCTTTTGCCCAGTTTCTATTGGGTTATTGGTCTTTTCCATGACAATTTTTGGAGGACTTTATGTATTATGTCTGTCCTGTGTTCTAATGCCATTTCATAGTCATGCAGAAACTCTAGGTTCTTATGTATTTTTCACTGAATAATCTTATGTTGTAAACCAGTTGATTTGGCGATCCATTGTAGTTTCAGGTGTTGAGACTGGAAATGAATACAGGAATTTAAAGCAGGAAGTTTCTGAAGAAATGGAACCAGATGGGAATGTGTCTCGATTTGAAAGCCAAGTGTCCTGGCCTGCTCGGTGCAGAAAAGCTGATGAATCTGAAGCAAACACAGAACAGTCTTCTGGGCGCTCCAGGGAAGGTGAACGGTCTACGGGTGAGGAAAACAGAGTCAGTCTGACTGAACAGCAGAGGGTCTGTCTGGGAGAAAAACCTCACGAGTGCGAGGAGTGTGGGAAAGCCTTTAGTCAGCACTCGCGCCTCGTGGAACATCAGAGAGTCCACGCTGGAGACAGGCCCTACAAATGTGAGGAATGTGGGAAAACTTTCCGTGGGAGAACTGTGCTTATTCGGCACAAAATAATACACACTGGAGAGAAGCCATATAAATGTAACGAGTGTGGCAAAGCCTTTGGCCGGTGGTCAGCTCTGAACCAACATCAGAGACTTCACACAGGAGAGAAGCACTACCACTGTAATGAGTGCGGCAAAGCCTTTAGCCAGAAAGCAGGCCTCTTCCACCATCTCAAGATCCACACACGAGACAAGCCGTACCACTGTACTCAGTGTAATAAAAGTTTTAGTCGGCGCTCGATACTTACTCAGCATCAAGGCGTTCACACTGGGGCGAAGCCCTATGAGTGCAGCGAGTGTGGAAAAGCCTTTGTTTATAACTCATCCCTTGTTTCCCACCAGGAGATCCACCACAAAGAAAAGTGCCATCAGTGTAAAGAATGTGGGAAATCCTTCAGTCAGAGTGGCCTTGTTCAGCATCAGAGGATCCATACTGGGGAGAAACCTTACAAGTGTGATGTATGTGGAAAGGCCTTTATTCAGAGGACGAGTCTTACAGAACATCAGCGAATTCACACTGGGGAGAGACCGTATAAATGTGATAAGTGCGGGAAGGCTTTCACTCAAAGATCAGTCCTCACGGAACATCAGAGAATCCACACTGGAGAGAGGCCTTACAAGTGCGATGAGTGTGGGAATGCCTTCCGAGGAATCACCAGCCTCATTCAGCATCAGAGAATCCACACTGGGGAGAAACCCTACCAATGTGATGAATGTGGCAAAGCCTTCAGACAGAGGTCAGATCTTAGTAAACACCAGAGAATCCATACTAGAGGTGGTCCCTGTGAATGTAAAGAGTGTGGGGAATCGTTCAGGCAGACCTCAGCTCTTACTCAACATCAGACTGTCCACAGAGGAGAAAAACCTGTTTCTGTGTGATGACTACAGGGAACTTGTGTCACAGAATGCAGGCTGCAGAGAAATCCTAGCTTTGAAATCATTTAGGGCAAAACGCCAGGCACTGTTGCTATGAGGAAACCTCAGATATTTTATAAAGAATTCCCTGTGTGCTGCCTGTTCTCTCAGGTGCTGTGGAGATCAAGAAGCAGAACACCAAAGTCCTCTTCTCCAAAGTTTACAGTCTAGTTTGGGATAGCTAAGATCCACGTGTGAGGTTAGGTAAGACTGCAGCAGGACGGGAGGACTGATGATGCGAGTCCTGTGTCTTGGAAGTGGCATGTGGCGCACAGTAAGTGCTGTCCATCCGGGAGGATGGACCACCGGTGCCTCAGGGGGTCAGGAAAGCTCTTAGTGACCATAAGGGTTGGATGGGCAGAATTGGAAGGCAAAATGGAAACCATTTAGGGTGAAGGAAATGCAGGCAGAGGCAAGAATGCTCGTGGTTTGGAAGCATCCAAGCCAGCCTGAGGTGGAGAGTCTGTTCGGTTGGGCAGTTCGGAGTCCGTTCTCTGAGGTGGAATCCGTTCGGATGGGAATACACTGGCAGCAGAGCTTAGGGACGGACTGTGGGAGGGCGAGAGTGCCTCTTAGAAAACGCTTTTCTGACTTCATTCTTGAAATAGCTCTGTAACTTGAAATTACCGTCCATTGTAAAGGTGAGGACGCTGTTGCACATGGAGATGGTAACATAGCTACAGTGTCACACAAGGGAAGGACCAGGTACCGAAGTGTAGGTCTCCGCCTTCAAGTCCTGTCTGTTGTAGGGATTCCTCCACGTCGCTGAACATCAGAGTCGCGTGTGGAGCTCGTTTAAAATGCCCACGTCCCACTCACAGACATTCTGCTTCATTAAGTCTGGGGTGGGGGCCGAGAATCTTCATTTTTGTCGCCGGTCGCCTGATTCTGCAACTCGAGAAACACTACCTTGAATCCCAGCTGCCTTCATGGTTGCCTGTGGAGTGCGGATGCATGAACCCGTCCTGTGATCAGGGACCGCTGCTGGTTTATAGCGTAAGGGAAGCCCGACAGAGGACAGGTGCCACCAGTACTTTAGAGTGAACAGGGAACCTGACCACTGTCCACCTGCAAGGGCTTGAGGATGGCCTTTCCACCTCTTCAAATTTAAGGGTGTCAAAATAGGAGACTGACCTACATTTGAAGGCTCCCAGGGTCATCTGAGCACGAGGCTGTGTGTCCAGTTAGGGGAGGGTGCTCGTGTTCTCTGTTTGGCTCATAACCTCTTTTTCCCCAATTACATAGTTTGCACGTTCTGAATTCCCTAATAACTCCTCTTCAGAACTGGTTTACAATTTTTTGGTTTGTATACCTTCTTGAGCACATAAAAGAGCCAAAGATTAGTGACTCTGTCCCTTGGGACTTGTGGAAACACAGATGAACCAGTAACTGGTTGACTTTACTCCTGTTTTACTGAGTAACCAGTTCGGTCCTGGATGAAGGCCTGTGATGATGATTGCGGATAAGTTGGCAGCCACAGAGAGGCACACGTGGCTCCTGGTCTGTTTATCTTTCTATTCTCAGAGACTATTTTTAACCTTCACTGAGCTGTCCTCTGATTTCCTTCCCTTGCTACCTTGCCAGGGTAGACTCTACAATTTCTGGGACTACCTCCCCACCCCGCCTCATCCCATACAATTCCAGCATCCTCTCTACCCCTCGCTTCTAGCCGGTTAGTGGGTTTGAAGTGGTGAGACAGAAAGGGGAGGGGAGAAACAGGTGTAATTACCGTTCTTTACTCCTAACTGCCATTGTATCCAGCCCTGTGTCTGTATCCCATCTCTTTCCTGCTCCTATAATGTACTCTGCCCCGTCTCTTGCTCCTCTACTGTAGCCCTGTCCAGAACATAAGAGTATCATCACTGGTTTGGAACCAGAAGAGTCCCTGGAGAAAGAGCTATGTAGCTTCTAAGCTGTAAGTGTGAGCACATTTTCCCATAAAAATAATAATGGTATTAGTACTATAATTTAGGCATATTATGACATAATGTGTCAGATTTGCTTTTGGGATTGGAATTCACGTGATCATGGGAAAACATCCTGAGTTCACAACAGAGGAAAGCAAACGAACATCTGAGAAACAACTCAATCACACATTGAGGACTCTATTAGTTGTTTATTCTAAGACCAACATGGGAGCTACGTACATGAGACACTGAGGCAGCAAGGGTTGGGTAAATAATTTTTTACATCCAGAAAACAGTTTATTGCCCCGAGTGAGCCTGAGAGCTCTGAGCTGTGTGTGTTCCTGTTCCCTTCCCCAGCTCACCCTGCCTTGCCTTTCTCACTCTCGCAAGCTCCTCACAGCTTAGTGATGAGAACCCGTATGAGCATGTCCTCTTCACCAGCTCATGCTATTCGTGCTCGTCACCTGATCTGATTTCAGACATGGTATCCAAACAAGTACTCTTCAGAGTCCCTTAGCCTCTCTTGAATCCTGCTCACTGGAACACGATTTTTATTTTAAACTTGCTTTCTGTTCACAGTGCTGTTACTTACAGGTTATGCAGTTCATCTTCCGCTTAACATGTTCTCAACACAGACACATTCTCCACTTGCCTCTAACGCCTTTAATTGCCTAATATAAAGGAGCCATAGACAGAGACCCAGAACAGCAGGATATGCTGTATCCTATATAATACACAGTTCATAACTTGTTTAAAAATAAAGATGGGAGTTTTGTTCTGGTGGTTTCTTGTGCTTAAATATAGTTGCAGTACCAAGAAAAGGTGGGGTGTTGTGGAATTTCCAGGTAGGCATCAAAGTTGTCAAACTCTCCAGGATAAGGAGAAAATAGAGTATGATAACTGGAGCTAAGCTGGCAACACAGAAGTAGAAGGCACTGCGGGGCAAGTGGGGGACATGATAGGTTAGATACGAAATTGGGGAGTGCGGCAAACAGAATGATGAAGGGATGAAGTCCAGAGTGCATCTTTATGGATGAAAGGTAGATGTGGCCTAACAGGGACAGGATCTAGGAAATCAGGATCTTTTGAAGCAGCTTACCCTTGTGGATTTTGAAACCATCAACAATAACAGGCAGTAGGATGGAAAGGAAAAATGTGAAATTGAAGCAAGTCCAAGGTAGAAATAACGTCAGTCAAGAGTCGTAACATGACAGCCAGGTTGAGGAACTGATGTTAACACTCAAATCACGAAGCGGTGGCTTAGAAATAAAGTTAAGGATGATAGTGAGATTGGCTTCTCTTTTCTAATTGATTCAAGATAAACAAGATACTGAGTGTTTTACGACAAAAAGCTCCTGGAGAGGTTGGGGGAGAATCAAATTCCTAAAGCAATAAAAAGTGAAGGGGGCTTGAATAAAGAGTAACCTGACAAACAGAGGTTGCAGGGGATGTAATAGAAAGGGACCGCAAAGGGAAGGAAGCTGCCCCCCCCTTCCAAAAAAACCCCAGTTGTATGAAGAGGTTGCTGGAATTTTAGGTGTGAGGTGGAAGCTGAGGAAACAGTGGGATTGAGCAGGGCTCTGCACTGAGAAATGTCAGTTGTGGGGTAAGGCCAGCAGTGGAGAGCGGGTCCGCGCTCCCGTACTCTGAACAGAAGTAGCCTCTTGTTATGTCCCATAGATGATTCATTATAGAGTTCTTACAGTCAAAACAGAGCCCTTATTGGCTGTCTTTGGGAGTCGAGAACAGGATATGTCTTACTAAAATGTCTTAAGGGCTTGGCATTACTAAGCGCTTTATTTTATTTTTAGCTGGAGAAACAAATCAGTTTTGAATTGAAGCTGCCTGAGGTCACAAAGTTAGTATGTAGTGGAGCCAAGCTTTGAACCCAGGCAGCCCAAATCTAGAGCCCACGCTCACTGTTTATTTCAATTGAAGGAACCCTGTGTTGCAGTAGTAATCAATGTCTTGAGTAATTATCTGTGGAAACTTTTCTACTCCTGTCATTCTCAAAGATACTGCGGAAATCCGAAGTCCTAGGTCCAAGCACCCAAGGTATTAATATCACCACCCTCTCTCTGCACACCAAATCCTGGATCAGGTTTGGCCGGTGTAACATGAACTTAATGCTTGTTGCCTACTTTAAAGAGGGTGTCCACAGGAGACATTCCACTAAAAATGGGCTCTTTATAGGAAAGTATCACCCTCTGTTAGGACAGAATATGGGATTTTTGTCAGTCTTCATTAATACAGATCGTAAAGATGTAGATGGTCCGTTATGGATCTATCCAATAACGCATATGGATCTATTCTTGATGAGGGTTTATATTGGTAGCTAACACCACTTCTAGGATTAAAAGAAACGGATAACTATATAAAAATAGTTCTTTCAGGTACCTCTCCTGATTCCATAAGCCCAAAATTTATTTGAGCAACAAGCTGCCCTATTCAACTTAGGGATAATCATTTGATAACCTTGAATTAGATATTCTCAACTTTCATCCTTTCACATTAAATGAAAAGTTCTCAGATCACAGTCCCTCTAGCAGTTCGTTTGATTGGAATTTCTTTGGATCCTCTCTCACGCCAAATGTTTTTGGGTGTAATTGGTAAGGAGTCCTTGCACATTTTTATACACGTATAGTATTTTTTATATATATAAAGTATATATGTATGAATATATTTTATAAAACTATGTGTTGTACATAGGTTTTATTTTATACATGTAATTTGATTTTGACAAAGCCAACCGCGATGAGTGAACTCAGTTGAGTGGCTCCTGGGCTCGCATTGTAAGACCGTCATTAAGAGCCAGAGGTTTTCCCTGATTTCATGGAAACCACTGACTTCACCCACATTTCCAGGTCTGAAAGCCCATCGGTCAGGGCTCCCAGAGCTGTGCCCCAGCACAGCTGAAGGTGATCTTCCGGGGCCGCATGTTGTTCACGGTCCCCGTAGCGCACGTGGCCTGCTCCTGGGTGTCCCGAGGAGGGCCTCTAAGGGGACGTCATTTGTCACCTGTGATTTATGGTTAGATCCTGACTGACTCTCTTCAGGCTTGAGAGCGTATTTTACTTAATGATCTGGTGCCTCAGTTGTGCCTGCTTCAGTGATGATGGTCTCGTCATTTCATACCTGCCAAATAACGTGACAGTTTCTGTAGGCAGGCCGAATTCTGGCATGTGACTGGCTATGTGTCTCAGCTTCCCCGCAGGGAAAACGGCGACAGTAGCGGCCAGATTGGGCGTCGGGGCGGGGGGTGGCTGGGTTATACATACAGGGCTCGCCGGTGAGGTGCTCGTAGCCTCCGTGGGCGCCGCCGCCGGGGCCCGCTGGTGCTCTCCTCCCTCGGAGACAGACCTCGGCCCCCGCCGTGGCTGCGCCGCTGCTCCTCAGCGCGGAGAGCGCAGCCCTCGTTCGCGCGCCTTGTTCTGGGAGCGTGGGCCCCACGCACGTGCGGCCGCCGCCGGGAGGCTCTGCGCGGCGGGGACGCAGCCAGGCAACCACCGAGGGGACAGAGCCTCCAGATTCCTAGAGGAGACCGGCCGGCTCCGCGGCGGGGCTGCCGCCGGCCCGGAAGCACGAGCGCCGCGAGCCCGGGCGCGCACCTGTGCGGGGGCGGGGCGCAGCCTTTCCGGCACGCTGGGACTCCGGGAGGTCAGGGGTAGGGTCTGACGATGGAGAGTTGCGCGGGAGTCAAGGATGGTTTCCAAGTTTTGAGTTGTATTAGGATTCCTGGGCTGTTGAGAGAAGGAAGGTCTGGGGTCCCGGTTTTGTAAAAGGAAAGTGGGGTTGGTGGGGGAGGTGGTCTGACTCCCGACCCTCCCTGCAGTAGATGAGGCGACGCTGGAGTGCAAGAAAAGGCTTAGAAGCCACTTACTGGTGTGAGTTAGCAAATGATAGCTCTGTACCACAGTATCATTCAACTGTCAGTGGGATTATAATAGTACCTATTTGTAGTCACTTTTAAATAAACATTAGCTGTTATTTTCTCATTTCTGATATTACTTTCTCTCCTGTTTATTAGGGATTCTCTGAAGGGGAGAACCCAAGGGAAGAGGGTCATGGTCTTCCAAGTTTTATTAACAAACCTTTAGGAAGTAAAACATTTTAGCACAGGGTGCTGGCTAATAATTTGCAGAGGCCCTCCCACTCCCCTAAGTCATTTAGCTTCCTGTCAAAGTTCCTTTTTCTTTCAGTGCCTTGTCCGGGTAGTGAGTTCTTGGGTAAAAGAGCTAAACAAAAGTTAGAGTTTCTGTTAACAGTGTTATTTTATGCCCCAGGAAGAAGACTAGCTACAAGGAAATACTTCTGAAAAACCCGTGTGAACCCCAGGCTGGAGTGAATCTTCTCCTGAGTGCTCTCATTCCAGAATGGCGGTCCTCCTGTGGGAAGGTCCCTAATAGTGACTGATGGCAGAGGGAGAGGGCTGTGCCTGGGACCACGCTGGCAAAGAAGTCACGGATAGTCCTTCAGACTTTAAGTTGCTACTACAGGAGATAGCTACCTGGGCCTCCCAGGACTGTCAGAAGACTCAGAGAGCTTTGCCCACAGTTGCTGAGACCACAAACACACCGAGGAGCAGGTGCGGAAGCAGGTCCTGACACCTCGCTGGGGAGCTGCAGACTCAGGGATGATACCCAGAATGTGAAGAAGAGGCATCACTTACGCTAGAGAAGTTGGAGACAGCTTGGAGGAGAAGCCACCAGGTGGGAAGGGTTGGGATATGACTTATGTTATGTTATGGCTTGAGTGGTGGAAGCCCTTTGGAATAGCAGAGAAGGCAGCAAAACTGAACTTTAGGATCCACGTCTCCACAGCCAAAACCCAGCACCTCCCTCATGGGCTTTAATTCCCCTTGGTATTCATGTGCACCTCTGGAAAGTTCTTCCATATTGGGCTGTTGTTTGGGCGTTTTTATCGAGAGTTTAACTTCAAATTCAGTTTTCCAAGACCAGCTTCATCCCATTGCCTTTAGAGTACAGCCTAAAGGGTAGAACAGGAAATGCTTATGGCAGAGAGAGTACTTTGGAATCCAGGGTTTCAAGTGCAGCCGATTAAGACCCTGTCATAGTTTGACTTTTGAGCATTATTGCCCTTTGAAATGGAAAGCCAATGAGAAAGGGTGTCTGCAGAGAAAGGAGATCCTTGAAAGGAAGCTTTTTAGAATTCTCAGTAATGTCCTTTCCCTCGAAAACTTACCCCTACCCATCATCTCCTTCTCATTATCTGCCCAATTGTTTTTTTTTTTTTTTAAAGATTTTATTTATTTATTTGATAGAGACAGAGACAGCCAGCGAGAGAGGGAACACAAAGCAGGGGGAGTGGGAGAGGAAGAAGCAGGCTCCTAGCAGAGGAGCCTGATGCGGGGCTCGATCCCAGAACGCCGGGATCACGCCCTGAGCCGAAGGCAGACGCTTAACCGCTGTGCCACCCAGGCGCCCCTATCTGCCCAATTCTTGAGGTAGAAACTTTCAGTCATATTTGTGAGGGGTTTTGTTTGGTTTGTTTGGACCTATTCAACTAATTTAACTTCAAAGTGCTGCTTTTTTCCTATGTTTTAGTCCTGAACATTACTGAAAAAGTTATTTTCCCCACTTTAGTTTTTCCATATCAAAACTGTGTATTTTGAAACTGTTCTAGTTGTTGCTTCAAGTTAACTTTTATCATATACCACTGTTCATTGACTCAATAAATGTTTGTGGAGCATTTTGCTTGTCTATAGTAGTGGCCTAGGTACATTTCAGTTGGTATAAATGGTCCTTTTAACTCACACTAATAAATTAAAATTTCTCTTGATTTCTTTTTTTTTTTTTTTTTTTAAAGATTTTATTTATTTATTCGACAGAGATAGAGACAGCCAGCAAGAGAGGGAACACAAGCAGGGGGAGTGGGAGAGGAAGAAGCAGGCTCATAGCAGAAGAGCCTGATGTGGGGCTCGATCCCAGAACACTGGGATCACGCCCTGAGCCGAAGGCAGACGCTTAACCGCTGTGCCACCCAGGCGCCCCTCTCTTGATTTCTTGATACTCCATTTTTCATCTCTGGATTCAAACTGATCTCCCCTTTTTTGATTATACCTTCCTGATTCTTTGTCCCATTTTGTGAGAAAATCTTCCATATTCTTCCAGACTTTCTGCCCAGCTGTCTTCTCCTCACCCAAACTGGAACCTTGCGTGCCTTTTTGGGCACTTTGCCAAATTGAGATGACAGTTTAGATACATTTAGAAAAGGCACGCACTTTAGGTAAAACTGGGTTTTATTTTTATCACTGTTCTTCGTCTTAAGTCTCATCTCAGCAGAAAAGACAACTGACATTTGAATTGTCTGTGCATTTTTTTTTTAGATGGTGTTACTGAGAATGAAAATAAGGACTTGTCTCCAACATAAAAAAATTCTGAAGATGCTACATCTTCTGGTGGGATCTCTGTAGGACTTTAACACCTATGCAGTAAGTGTAGGAAAAGCTTTAGTCGCTGTTGAGTGTTCACTCAGCATTAGGGATTCCAGATGCTAAAGAGAATCTCTTTGAGAACAAGTTTGGAAAGGCTTTTGTTTAGAGTGGGTCCCTCCTTTCCCACCAGGAGATCCACCACCTGGAAAAATGCTTAGTGTAAGGAATGTGGGGAAGCTTTTGGTTATAGTGGCCTCATTTTACATCAGGGAATCACATAAACGAGAGACTGCAGAGATGCGATAGAAACCTCAGCATAGAAACCTCACAGAACCTTACAGGAAGTAAAGAGGAATGCCTTTACTCACGAGTCAGGATTGACTGCACCGGGGAGTCTACACAGGAGAGAAATCTAATAACTGTGATGAATGTGGAAATGCTTTGCATGGAATCACCAGCTTTATTCAGCATTGGAGAATTCACACTACAGGGAAACGCAGATAGTGTGATGAGTATGGAAGTCTTCAGACGGTGGTTAGACCTTGGTAAATATCAGTGAGTCCACATCAGACAAGTTCTTATAAATGAGAGGATCGCGGGAAGTTGAATGGTCAGAGACCAAGTCTCCACAACAGAATCTCCACAATATTGGAAAATTAATTTAGTTAATGTAAATGGGCGAGTTGTATGGGGAATGGGTATTCTTAATTGCCCAACTTAGCCAGTAAAAACATTCAGTGAATGCCTCAGGTCAAGAAAAGGAAAGGTCAGCAGTTCTTTGCTTTCTAGGGGAGTCTATAGATGTAAGCAACAAGGATGTTTGAAATAAGTTGCTTCCCTGCATCCCAGGACTTGTGATACTGTCTCCTGGATGACTGTGCATACATGTTATCCCCAGGCCTGCTCTAATCTCGTAGCTTTAATTCATTCAACAAGAGTAGATTATTGTCTACTATTACATTTTATTTTCTTTATGACCTAAATAGGTTGGTGTCTGTATCCCAGGACACAAAAATCACATTTATAAAGTTTCAGTACATGTAGTGAACCACATCATTAATTTGTTTGACACTTTCCTAAATTTGAGACTGCTTTTTTTTTTTTTTAAGATTTTATTTATTCATTTGACAGAGCAGGGGGAGTGGCAGGCAGAGGGAGAGGGAGAAGCAGGCTCCCCACAGAGCCAGGGGAGCCCAATGTGGGACTTGATCCCAGGACCCCAGGATCATGACCTGAGCTGAAGGCAGTCGCTTAACCAAGTGAGCCACCCAAGCACCCCTTGAGACTGCTTCTGTGTTCTCCAGCATAAGGTCATGTAAGTGTCCTTCAGAGAATATGTATTTTCCAGCTTTGGTTTGATTGTTTTTTCTTAGTGAAAGATAATTAACATACAGCCTATTGACAGATAATGATGGAGATATTTTCCCTTATGGATAACACATAATATAATGTTGTGAAGGCTGATCCTTTAAATAACGGGCTTATTATCTTTTTTAGTTCTAAAACAGGCAAAAGAGGAAAGAATCTTTAGAAGCTCTTCAGCAAGTTGTTAATATAGCCCAATCTCTATGAGACAGAATGAGGCTTATGTAATTTATAGTAGGTCACTAAATACAAGAAACATAGATTTTAAAACTTTGCAATGATTATTTCAGAACTCTGAGTGTATTTGTTGTATATTCCTAAACTTTTTTGAATAGGTATTACAGGAGGTGCCTGGGTGGCTCAGCCAGTTAAGCATCCTACTCTTGATTTTGGCTCAGGTCGTAATCTCAAGGATGATAAAATCAAGCCCCACGTCAAGCTCAGTGCTGGGCGTGTAGCCTGCTTAAGATTCTCTCTCTTTTGGGGTACCTGGGTTAAGCATCTGCCTTGGGCTCAGGGTGTGATCCCTGCATTCTGGGATCAAGCCCTGCATCAGGCTCCTCCGCTGGGAGCCTGCTTCTTCCTCTCCCACTCCCCCTGCTTGTGTTCCCTCTCTTGCTGGCTGTTTCTTTCTCTGTCAAATAAATAAATAAAATCTTAAAAAAAAAAAAATTCTCTCTTTCTCCTTCTGCCCCTCCCCCCCATGTGTGCTCTCTCTCCCTTTCTCTTTTTCAAAGAAAAAAAAAAGAATAGGTATTACAGTAATTTTAGAAAATGAACTGCATTCAGGGCACCTGGGTAAGCTCAATCAGTTCAGCGTCTGCCCCTGCTTAAGTCATGATACCAGGGTCCTGGGATCGAGCCCTGCATGGGGCTCCCTGGCTCATCAGGGAGTCGGCTTCCTTTCCCTCTGCTCCCCACCTCCACTCATGCTCTTGCTCGCTCCCTCAAATAAAAAAAAAAAAGAATGACTGCATTCTGTGAAAGGCCTTTATAGCATCTACAGAAATCACATTTTTTCCCCTTAACTTTGTTATTATCTTGTATTATGTGAAAGGATTTTCTAATATTGAACCAACCTTTCATTCCTGCAATAAGTCCTACTTAATCATGGTGTATTCTTTTCTCGATATGTTAATGAGTTTGACTATTCATATTTTATTTAGTACATTTTTCTTCAATGTTTATATGAAATTGGTCTGTAATACTCTTTTTTTTTTTTAGTACTGTATTTTCCAGGTTTAGGTTTCAGCATTTTAATTGCATCATAAAAGTTATTACATTTTTGTTCATTTTTAACACTCTAGAACAATTTATAGAGCACTGGAATTAGCTGGTCTTTGAATGTTGAATTTTTTTTTTTTTTTTAAGACTTTACTTATTTGAGAGAGAGCATGAGAGGGGAGAGTCAGAGGAGAAGCAGACTCCCTACTGAACAGGGATCCCTATGGGGACTTAATCCTGGGACTCCAGGATCATGACCTAAGCTGAAGGCAGTCGCTTATGCAGCTGGGCCACCCAGGTGCCCCTGAAGGTCGAATTCTGATGTAAAACCATCTGGGCTGGGTGCTTCCTGTGGGATAGTTCCTTGGTAACTTTTTCTGTTTCTTCTACAAAACCAGTCTGTTTAGGTGCTCTATTTATAATGAGCGTCAATTCCAGTAATATATTATTTGCCTAGAAAATTATCTATTTCATCTAGATTTTTAAATTTGTTTGCCTTGAATCTGCAATATAATCAGTTATGATTTTTAAAACAGCTTTACTGAGGGAAATCGATATACAGTAAACTGCCGAGGTATACAGTTGTACATGAGTCTTAACGTGTACGTCTGTGAAATAATCAGCACAATTAATATAATGAACATATCGATCACCCAAAAATGTTAACGTGTGTGCCATGATAATTCCTCCCTCCCACACTTCTTTGCACCCTGCCCTCATCTCTAGGCAACCTCTGCTCTGCTTTCTGTTGCTATAGATTTAGTGTGCATTTTTTAGAATTAGATATGAATGGAATAGTGTATGTTCCCTCCTTTTTTGGTCTGGCTTCTTTCATTCAGCATAATTACTTGGAGACTCATCCATGTTGTTGCATGTATCAATAATCCATCCTTTCTCTTGTTGAGTATTCCATTGTATGGATACACCACAGTTTGTTTCTACATTTACCTATTGATAGACATTTGGGTTATTTTCATTTGGGGGCTCTTAAAAATGAAGTTGGTGTGGACATTTGTGTACAAGTCTTCATATAGACATATGCTTTCATTTCTCTTCAGTAAATACCTAAGAGTGGGATGGTTGGACCTACCTGCTAAGAATATTTTTAACTTTTAAAGAAACTCAAATTGTTTTCCAGTATTGGTTCTCTTTCACATCCCTACCAGCAGTGTATGAGCTATCCTTCGCTACATGTTCTTGCCAAGACTTGGTAAGGTCAGTCTTTCATTTTAGACCGCCTAATAGGTGTAGCATATTGTAATTTTAATTTTCATTTCCTAGTGACTAATGATACTGAGCATCTTTTCTTGGGATTAGTTGTCATTCCTATAAAGCCTTTTGCTGAAGTTTCTGTTCAAGACTTTGCCCACTTTTTTCCTTGAACTAAACTTATATATTCTGGATACCAGTCCTTTATCAGTGCAGTGATGAATGAATACTTCTTCCAGTTTGTGGGCTGTCTTCACTCTCATAATAGTGTGCTTTGAAGAGCAGAATTTTAAATGTTCATGAAGTACATTTTTTTTAATGGTCATGTTGGTGATATGGCTGAGAAATCTTTCCTAACCCAAGGTTACAAAAAATGTTTTAAATTGCTTTTATGTGCTATGTAATTTTTAGGTTTTTCCTCCACTGAATTGCCTTCAAATGTTTGCTGAAACTTGTTCATATTCGTGTGAGTCTATTTCTGGACTTTGTTCAAATGATCTATTTGTCTACCTTTACACTAGTACCATTCTCTTTTGATTACTAATATCTTTACGGTAATTCTTGAAATAGGGTGCATTAGCCCTTCAGCCTTTTCAAAATACCATTTCCAGATGAATTTTGGGAACAGTTGGTCAATTTCTACCAAAAAGTCTGGGATTTTATTTGGATTTCATTGAATCTATAAATCAATTTGGGGAGAACTGACATCCTAAGAATACTGAGTATTCTAACACATGAAGATGGCATATTTCTCCATTTATTTAGATCTTTTTGAATTTAACTCAACAGCATTCAGTGTATAGGGTATACATATAATCAGGTCTTAATTTGTAGCTTAACTGAAAAATCTTTTTTTTTAATTAGTTTCATTCACATTTATCGATATGATTGGACATTTTTTATCCCAACTGTTAACTTATTTTTTTAATGTTTATTATGTTTGCTATATTTATTTCTTGTATATATTTTGCTTTTTAGAAATATTCTTGGTATTAGAAAAATATGTAATTCTATTACAATGATAACATTTGTATTTATAGCATTTTTAATGTCCTTAGTCACCTATTTTCTTATCTAGCCTTTTACTGTTGACTGTCAGTTTTTGTTTCCTTCACCTCCAGTCCATTGCCTCTACAACAGTCAGTGAGCTTATTCTCCTTTCTCCCATTTTTTTTTAAGTTTACTTATTCTTTTTAGTAATCTCTGTGCCCAATGTGGGGCTCGAACTCACTACACCAAGATCAAGAGTCTTTTGCTCTTCTGATTGAGCCAGCCAGGCACCCCTCCTTTCTCCCATTTTTAAGATGTATTATTTCTACTTTGTTACAATATACAGTATTTACATATTTATCTTCCACCCTTGTTGCCACTTTTGTTTTAATTTTAGATCTACAATAACATATTAAAATATTCTTGATAATTTTGGGGTTTTCCAAGTCATGTGGTTGAATAAACCCTGTTTCCAGGTGACTTCTGCAGTAAGACTCATAGACACAGAAATCGCTAAGTTCTTCTAGATCTCAAACTATTTTTCTAGTCTTGATACTCGAAGGACAGTTGAGGTGAACATTAAATTCTTGAGTTGCACTTAAAAAAAAATTTTCCTTTTCGAAACGCGGGGACTGAACTCAACGACCCTGAGATCAAGACCTGAGCTGAGATAGAGTCAGACGCTTAATGGACTGAGCCACCCAGGTGCCCCTTGGCACTTTTTTTTTTTTAAATTTTTTATTTATTTATTTCTCAGAAAGAGAGTACAAGCAGGGGGAGCAGCAGGCAGAGGGAGAGGGAGAAGCAGGCTCCCCACTGAGCAAGGAGCCCAATGCAGGACTCAGATTCC
The DNA here is from genome assembly GCF_002007445.2 of Ailuropoda melanoleuca. Classification (NCBI taxonomy): domain Eukaryota; kingdom Metazoa; phylum Chordata; class Mammalia; order Carnivora; family Ursidae; genus Ailuropoda; species Ailuropoda melanoleuca. Next base: position 724,960 of record NC_048222.1, read on the forward strand.
AGGACCCTGGGATCATGACCTGAGCTAAAGACAGACGCTTAACCGACTGAGCCACCGAGCCTTCCTGGGTCACACATTTCTTCATAGAATTTTTAAAAAGTAATATTCCCCTATAGTTTCGCTTTGTATGGTGTGTTTGAGAAAGCTGTTATCAGTCTAATTATTTAGTCCTTTTAAGTTATTTAATGTTTTCCCCCCGGAGGCCTAGAGGACATTTTTTCTTTATCTTTGAAATGAAATAGATTTACCAGCCACACTCTCTGAGTTTCCTGTTCCAGAATAATCTTCCCAGGTACCCTGTTGATGAAGTTGTGGAATATAGGTGAGGTTCGGTGGGGTGGAGTCCAGAGCGGACGACCAAGAAAGAATTCTTGAGGCATCCTTGGTGCAAAGTTGGTGGTTTATTAAAGCAGGGGAACAGGACCGTGGGCAGAAAGAACTGCTGTGGGGTTGGGGGAGGTAAGGAAAAAGGGAGGTTGAGAAAGTACTTTCATATGTTAAGACTCACAGGATACCGGAGGCCTGGCCATTGTCAAGTTAAGGTTGTTTTTCCCTCTAGTAAGGCGTTAACATGAAGATAGTCGGGAACTTCCTGGAGGCTGCAGATTATAAGGACGTTTAATTGTATCTACATTTCCTTCTGGAAGCTCCGTTAGTGGTAGAAATGCTTTGTTCTTGTAAACTGCTAAGACATTTGTAAACCGAGGGAGACTCAAGTCTTGCAGGATTGTGGTCTCTATAGGTTAACTATTTCTTTGTCCTTTAGGGCAGCCTGGAGCGCCTGAGGAATGTCACCTACATCCCAGGGTGGGGGAGGGGAGGGTGCGGGGTGTCAGTTTCTGCTTTGTCCTCAGCTTGCCTTCTGTTCCCTCATCACTGTGAGCCCTTTGTATATTCAGGTCTTGTTTTCAGTGTTTTAACAATGTGAAGTTTTCTTGGATTACGGGTTTTAATATTAATTTTGTTTCATTGTTTTATTTTTCAGGGACATCATTGGCCCGGCTTCCATTTCAGTCACTCCTTCACAAATACTTTCCACTTTCTTCTTTCCATTCACTTTCATTCTCTTTGTTTTCCTGCCTTTCCGGGCTCAGTGCGCCTTTTACGGTTACCTATCGGGTTTTCTTCCCTAAGCATCGTTTAATATAGTATTTGTTTCTGAGGTGACTCTCTTCCATTTCTTTCCCAAGTTCAATCAGCTCCCTTTTCATTTCCTCCTAGTTTTTTGATCCATCTTTGTTTTTTAATTTTTGAGTTTCTGATTAAAAGTGTTTTTCATATTTCCAGTGCTTGTTTGAGATGTTCAGTTTACTTTGCAATACTGTTTCATTTTTCTTTTTCTTAAAGGATTTTTGGGGGAGTGGGCTAGGTGATTCTTATGAGTTGAGGTACGTTGGTTCTGATTTTCTGTTTCCATGTAGTACTTTTTCCTAGACTTTTCCATGTTTTTTTCTATTTCTGTACTTAGGGTGTGTACTGGATTCCTTATTCAGTGGTCCCTTTTTTCAGTGTAACAAAATCTAGTTTCTTTGGTGGATGATTTTACGCGGACTCTGATTACCGGTTTTGAGATTCTTTGTGTGTATATCTTGCAGGAATCTAAAAATTTTCTTCTTTCACTCTGTGTCCCTTTCACTACACATTTCCCAAAAAGTACTTCTTTTTTCTTCTCTCCCTGCCAAAGTATGTTTTCTGAAGACTGCTACCTTGAATTACATAGTCTTTTAAGCCCCTTGCTGTTGTCTATTTTCTCATCTCCCGGTATATTTTTCCTAATTTTCACACTTAGGTAGATTCCCTCCTTCTGGTGGTGATTTTAGAGCAATTTTTAGGGCCACTGTTATCTCTCCTCTTCTCTCTTCTAGGACTTTCTCAGACTGTCCATTTCCCACCACAGAGGCTTGCCATAGGGGGATTCTGCTGTTTTCTCACTTTGTATTCCAGGTAACTTAAAGTTGAGGCCTTTTCTGTTTTCTGGCAGTTTGCAGGCACAGTGTGTGCGGTTTGTTCTTCTTGTTCTACATTTTTGGAGGATATTTGGCAACACAGGTCGAAGCAGTTGTCGTTATCCTCCATCAGCAGGTTTTCCAAAAAATGAAATGGAAGCATTTAGAACAGAAAATAGGAAAATTCACTCACAATGAGGGTGCTGTTTCACAGTCCTTTTGTTTCAGTATTATTTGTATGTGTAACTGTCATTTGTGAAGTTATTGTTTTATAGGTCACATTCAAAATAAGTTAGAGAATGTTGTACCAGATAATCTCCTAAATCCCTCCAAACTTGTACCATCCATGTTTCTGAGCCCTCAGTCTTTACATTTTATTGCTCAGCTTCCTTCTGCCATATCCATCTCGAAGAAGCACTGTTTTGTCAATCATCTTTGATAGGTGCATTGTGCTGGGTCAGGCATTTGTTAAATGCAAAAGCCAGAGAGAAAAACATGACCTTCTAACCTCCAGGGCACTTACTAATTGGGAAGAGAGCACTTTAAACCTCAAGAATGCCTATGGAGCTACTGCCATCCTGTAGAAATGACCAAGTATCCCTCACTCCATATATCCCTTCATGATACAATTTTTTCACTAGTCTGTAGGTATGAAGGAAATCCATGACCTGGAGCCCTGATATTTTATTCCGTAGTTTCTTTCTGTTGGGCTGGCCAAGAAAAGGGGCCAAGACACCCAAGATAACCAACTCTCCCGCCAAGATTTAAACCAAAACCTAGGCGGGAAACCGAAAGCCGTCCTACCGACTTTCCTCACCCCCAGCAGTACCCAATAAAAACCCTGCCACGTCTCTCCAAGACAGACTTTTCCCCACCCCCAGTGGTGCCCAATAAAAACCCTCACTGCCCTGCACTGGGCGCGACTTCCCTGACTCTACGCCCTTTCCTGAGTCGCGGAACCTCGCCCGAGGGTGCTTGCAATAAAGTTCATCCCCTGGACCACATTTGCCTTTGCGGTCTTGATTACATTAGCGACGAGAAAAAACCTAACATTTGGTGCCGAAACCCGGGAACAAGAGAAACTTTACACTTTCTACTGTTTTTACCCTGCAAAGTAGAATAATGATGTCTCTGTCTCATCATAAGAGCCTTCCCTTGTTTGGAGGAAAGGACAGTAATGCATGGGCAATGCTGTCAGCCATAACAAAAGAGGCAGAGTGGTGATACATTATTAGACTTCATGCTAAAAATGAGGTAACTTAGATTTTTTTTTTTTAAAGATTTTATTTATTTTTTTGTCAGAGAGCCCAAACAGGGGGAGTGGCAGGAGAACAGGAGAAGCAGGCTTCCCACTGAGCAGGGAGCCCAATATGGGACCCCATCCCAGGACCTGGGATCATGACCTGAGCTGAAGGCAGTCACTTAACCGACTGAGCCACCCAGGCATTCCTTAGATTTCTTTTTTAAAAAGTCCTTTTAAATTTTTTTTAAAAAGATTTTATTGGAGGGGGGTTGCAGAAGGAGAGGGAGAAGCAGACTCCTGGCTGAGCTGGGAGCCCAATGCAGGCTTGATCCCAGGACCCTTAGATCATGACCTAAGCCCAAGGCAGATGCTTAAAAGACTGAGCCACCCAGGTGCCCCAAAATATTTTTAATTCCTAAAGATTATTCGTTTATGTATTTGAGAGCACGAATGTGTGTGTATGGGATGGGGGGAGGGGCGGAGGGAGAGGGAAAAGCTGACTCTGCACTGCCTGGGGCTTGATCCAAGGACCCGAGATCATGACCCCGGCTGAAACCAAGTTGGAGGCTCAACCAGCTGAGCCACCCAGGCACCCTGGTGACTTAGATTTCATATGGACTAGGAGATTTGAAAGATCAGGGAAAAAGGGCTGCTTGGACTGGTTGGGGGCTAGGAGTTGCCATGAGATGCAAATGGGAAAATACTGTATGAACAAGGTCTTTCGAAGTGTTTTCAAATATCTCAAATAGGCTTGGTTCAAATCAGTACTTCTCAACCAGGGTGATTTTGTCCCCTTGGAAACATTTGACCATGTCAAGAGACTTGTGATTTCGTTGCTGGCAGGGAGGTGGGGGGTCAGTGGGGAGGAGCAGGTTAGTGGTTGGGAGGGGGAGGGAGGGCTACCTGTGGGTGGAGGTCAGGGATGCTGCTAACCTACAATGCACAGGACAGCCTCTCACAACCGCTTTATCCAGCCCACAATGTCAGTAGTGCTGAAGCTGGAAGACTTGTTGAAATGAAGGAAACTGGCAAGAAATGGAAGTAGGAAGGGGCGCCTGGGTGGCACGGCGGTTAAGCGTCTGCCTTCGGCTCAGGGCGTGATCCCGGCGTTATGGGATCGAGCCCCACATCAGGCTCTTCCACTATGAGCCTGCTTCTTCCTCTCCCACTCCCCCTGCTTATGTTCCCTCTCTCGCTGGCTGTCTCTATCTCTGTCGCATAAATAAAAATAAAATCTTATTAAAAAAAAAAGGAATGGAAGTAGGAAATACAAGTTTTCTTTATTGAATTCTGGTACATTTCTAGCTTTTTAAATGTTCTCCCTGATTCCTTAGGCTGCATTCTCTTGACCAGGAAATTAAGGACTGAAACTGTCATCCTCTGACTTATGTCCTCACCATTATTGAACTTAATACCCCACAAGGTTTTTATGTGGGAAGTCCGTTTTCTCAGTAGGGTGTATTAACAACAACAGAAAGAGGGAGGAGAAAGGAGAAGATGCAGGAGAAGAGGAGGAGGAAAAAGAATCAACAGTTCTGGCCACTTATATTTTCTACAAGCAAGACCCTTCCTTTGGATCCTGGATGTTCACTGGCGGCAGAGATAGTCCCATTGGAGGGAGCAGCTGCCTGTGTGGCTTAGTGCCCATCCCGGCAGGTGCGTCTGGAAGTACCTGTTTCTTAGATCCTCAAACTGCCTTTGGATTGCTGGGGGACGACCTAGTGTTTTTCTGAGCACATCACGGGGCCTGATCGCTTCAGAAGTCCTGGATGCCTGACGATACAGGTTAGTCCTTCAGACACCTCCCGCCCTGATGCTGCTTTCTGAGGTCAGAGACTAGCTCTCTGTACTCAGAAGACTCTTTCAGTACTGTGTAAGGGAAACCAGTCCGCTTACCACGTAGCTTTCCTCCTTCAACTTCATCCTGGGCGCCGAGAGGACAGATGAGTATCAGGCCTAAGTAGGGGCAAGGCACTATCTTTATCTAGCAAATACGAAAGCACTTACTTATGCCAGACCCATATATAACAAGTCTGGTCAAGTCGGCAAACAACCCTGTAAGGAGAGTGTCAGAATTTTATGGACAAAGGAAGGTGAGTCCACGCGCATAACCGCCACCAGGACTGGGGCTCGGCCCGCGGAGCGAAAACGGTGCGGAGTGCGGGCTTCCGCAGGAGGGAGGGAAGGCCGGGCCGGGAGAACGCGACCACGTGGCCCTCTAGGCCCAGCCAGCCCGGCCCTTCCAGCGGCTCAGAGCAGCCAACGAGTTTGGGGACCTTCCTGCGATCCTAGAGCGGCCCCGGAAGTGCATCCGGCCGACGGAAGTCCCCTCTCGGCGGGGGTGGGGCATCGCGCAAGCCCCTCTCGGTGGCGCCGGACAGCAGGTAGGGCTGGGAGCTCCAGCGGGACACGCAGTGGAGGCCCTGGGCCGGGGGGCCGGGGGCCGGGGGGGCCG